>NW_017802636.1:621520-633738 GCF_001625305.1 Branchiostoma belcheri | reverse complement strand
GGTAACAGAGGTGGGGAGGGGGGGGGGAAGAGGCACAGGTATCAATCCTGCAGAGGTGAGGTCATTGACCTCTCAATCACAACACAAACAAACCGCCCCATTAGCAAGGCCGGCAGGTCAGTAACCCAAAAATAACCAGACCAAAGAAATATATAGCCTGTCAAACAGGAGATAAAAATAGATACACTGTGTGCCAATTGGGGTCAACAAAGACCACACTACTATAAAATAGGGGTGATAATGTAGAAATCCTTTTAAATTAAGCAATACAAATATACGACAACCTGCTAATGTCCTCTAAAACACAAAGAGACTCAACAACTACCCACATACCAAAAATTATACCAAACCATCCACCAGATTTTCCAAACATTCAACACAAAAAGACCAACGTTAAACATTTTGTAAATATCAAACGCAAACAGCTAGGAAACCCAAATTTAAACCACTAAACCATAATGATAACAACTACATGCTACCTTAATATCGCACAAACAGTCCATAACGCGCCAACAATAGAATAAAAAAATTAAACTGCAGTACCAAGGTCAATCACCAGGGGCTCAAAGTCAACCTACACAATCTCCAAGGCCCCATCCATCAATCTGCCAAATATCGTACAGTTCCTTCTCACCGATCTTCAGATATCAGACCAAACATGAAACGGAGTAAAAACAGTACCCCCATTTTCATGGAGGGTAAAAACGCTACCGGCTTCGGATCGGTATTTTCGAAAATACGTTAGAATATAATACGTATAGTATACGTATATGTATGAATACGTATAATAGATTATTTCTCTACTATGTTTAAAGAAATGTGACGGTGACGGTATACGTATTTCACTATAGAAAATGTAAAGATATCGATATCAATATCCTATAGATATGTGAATTGTTGCCTACTTAACATTTTATGATCTACGGGTTAGTGTAAATTATTAGAGCATATATCGAACACACAAAAACCTAATAACTAAGACCATTGAGAAAGCTGATATAGAATTATAGTATATGTACTTTAATCCAGTTTTTCAAAACTGCGAAGTCAGTACATAGTCCAGTAGTTGCAAAGTTACGCTTAGTAACGGTTGAGAGTTATTCAAACATCGAGCACATTGTTTCACCGCGGGGATTGGTGGACTATGATGAATGAGTGGTACTGTGTACTTAACAGGAAAAGATTATGGTGGCTGTGTTAACATATTGTGCAATTGATCATTCAGTTCAGTAGTTTTTTTTAATTATTATTAATAAGCTGTTCACTGAGCAGAATTCTAATGTTTACCTCCCACCACTGACCCTTCCTGCTCTGCTCTTTGACATCATTATATCGCTGTATAGCAGTAACCCATCTACCAGCTTGTATCCGTTTCAACTTGTATTTAGGTTTCCAACTGAATGGCTAGAAGAAGTGTGTCTAAAGCTACTTTTGGTGATATTTATGCGAGAACGTTATTTATAGTCATTACGTGCGTATAGTTTGTTTGTGGCATACTTATCAATATGTATGCCATTGTATGGGTGCTAGACATATATCGACTTTGTTTTGTACATGGGCACTGGCAAGCAATACGATGTGTCCGGCACTGTATCGGCGTTGGGCATCCAGCCAAAATAGCAATTAGTATTAGGTGAAAGAGAGCAATATATTACAGATACATGTGTCAGAAATCATAGCAACTATGTTTGATGTTCAAGAAGAATGTCATGATTTTCAAGGATGGTCCCAGATCAGCAGGACTTCGTATTTACTTTTAAAAACGCTGCATTAGATACTAACTTCCGGTCTTAGACGGAAAATACAACTCTCAATATCACCACGTGACGTTGCTATGTGTGAGGCATTAAAAGGTGAAAGGCGTGGGTGCTGCTATGTTGATGGGGACATTAAAGATGATGAGGAAAAGGTGTCTGCCTGTTTTTCTTCCTACTGTCACAGCGAGGCTGTGTCTAGACTGCCATCCTCAGTACGTGACCATGACGGTGGGAGGGGGGCAGTGTGCAGAGCAGATATATCGATATGCCATTGAAATTAACGACCACTACGGCTCAGTGGGGTTGTCTGTATAGGCTATAAGGACGCATTACGTAGGGCGGCCCGGTGAGGAGACAGAATCATAAAATGGTCGGACTTCATCACAGAGGTATTTCTTCATCAACCTTATTGTTAACGAATTTTGTCTCGTGATTACAATTTTCTTCTCACGTTTCATAATGCCCTGTCTTATCAGCATATTACACAGCAGTGCTGCTAATACTGTTAATATTTAAATGGTCTCCAATCTTGGCACTAAGTACATGATATTACCTCTCTAGCTTTATAAATACGCCGCAGCAACGTTAAACGTGTCGTTAGTGCCAAATGCGTACGTGCCACCATTCTCAGGCTTTATGGCGTAGGTGTCTAGACTTTGCACACATAAAGTCACATGAAGTTTACTGTGACGGCCGATGATCAGATTATGGCTTGTTTGGTGATCCTAATTCGGCCTAATGTCCTGGAAATGGAATTTATCTTAGGTCATGGGAATTAATAAATGGTAAAATGACTAACTATAACATAAGCCAAAAAAAAAACATGTAGAGAAAAGCAAGTGTGTAATTTTGAAGGTGATAGCTGAGGTATCAAAACTTGCTTCCAAATCAGTTCTTGCCCTGATCTGCAAGAAGGAAACTCACGTGCACTGTCTGTTTCAAGTGATTATTTTGTCTCTTGTGGAGAGGTATTCAAAGGTATTCAAAAGATGATATGTTTTCATGTGACCCTGACTTGTTCATATGTGACCGTCCGTTCGAATGAAATTCATCCCGTAGGCAAACACTTGCCGTTAGATCCTGCTCGCGACAGGAATGACCGCCACCATTTCAGCAGCTAACTGCACAAATTCAGTTCCTGCTCTTCCAAATTCACCACGTCGTGCTTAGGTTGTAGTCATAAATCTGAAGGAAGTCATAACGTTGCCCAAATCAGGCCAGTTTGGTGTAAAGTACATATATTTTACACACAACAGCAGGCTGTAATGAGAACTTTCCTCCCTTCAGCAAACAAAGTTTGTCCGGCGTGACCCCTTACCTGCCGGAACAATCACATGACGACACCTGAGAACACTAGTTGATCATCATGGCGGCTAACGGGACCACCTCCCCCCAGTCTCTCCACGTCTGGGACACCAAGGACAACTTTCTGGTCTGTAAACTGTGCTCGGAGGTCTACACCAACCCGAAGCTGTTGCCGTGCCTTCATACTTTCTGTGAAGACTGTTTGGAAAGATTTGCCTCCGTGGACGTGGATATAGTGGAGTGTCCCGTGTGCCGGGTGAACCACACGATTCCGGACTTGGGTGTAGCTGGGTTTGAAGATAACGGATTTGTGGCGAGTTTGTGCGAGGCTCTGTCTGCTAAGGACGAGGACACCAGGGGCAGGGAGGTGCCGTGCTCGGTGTGCGGGGACGACGAGGACGGGGAAGTGCTGTCGGTGTCCCACTGCATCGAGTGCGGAGACAACCTGTGCCCGGACTGCGCCTTCGCCCACCCCCGAACAAAGTTCACCCGAGGTCACCATGTCGTGTCGCTCTTTGAGCTATTGTTCGTCAAAAACAAGGGTAAGCTTGACGAGCGGAGGAAAGACATCGATCAAGACTTCGACAAGGAAGCCCCGAAATACCGAGCCGCGAGTGAGCGTAGTCTAAGCAAGGTCAAAGGGTTCCTGGACACGGCTAGCAAGAAGATTCCGTCCTACGAGACTTCCATCAGGAAATTGAGAGAATCAGAGACGCACAAGGCGCGACAGAAGACCGAGGTTTCCGAGCAGATCGCCGAAACCACCAGAAAATATATCTCCGCCGTGGAAGAACAAAAGAGATTCCTTCTGTCCGAACTGGAAACTGTTTACGAGCGGGAAAAGTTGGACATCGAAGCTGAGAAAGACTCGCTGAGCGTGGACTTAGTCCGGCTCCGCAGCACCTGTGACTTCACGGAGAAACTTCTGCGGTACGGCAGCGACCTGGAGGTGATTCAGTACCAGGACAGGCTGATTGAAAACCTACAGGAGGTGGGGAAACTCGAGCCGAGGGACGACATCATCGAGGGTCTGGTGGGGTCGGAGCTGCTGTTCGTGACGGAGGACGCGGACGTGCAGTACGTCCTGCAGAAGATGGGTCAGCTGGAGACGCGCCTGAAGGACGACACGACGTCCGTGTCCGAGGCAGACGCGAACAGCGCGGACGAGCTGGACGACGTGGACCGGCCCATCCTGAGGAAGGACGACGTCGACGTCATGCGGCTGGACAGTCTGACCAAGAGCACGGACGACGAGACGGACCAGCCGGAGCGCAGAGACTCCATGGCGCACGCCAAGACCACCAAGAGACTCGTGCTGGACTTCGGTAATGACGGGGAGGGGGAGGGGCAGTTCCTGGCTCCCGAGGGGGTCCTGTTCACGGACACTGGGGACATCCTTGTTCTGGACTCCATACAGAAATCCATGCAGGTGTTCGGACAGGAGGGAGAGTTCAAGTCCAGAGTCAAGCTGCCCGTGTTCCCACGTAATGTCGTCTGGACGAAGGAGGGTAAGTAAAAGTCGCTTTAATCTTTGTAATGCTTATATATAAAATAGACCCTGATCGGTATGTACAATAAGTATGTGCATGCAGACTATTGAAATGTATGACCTAGCCATTCAGCCAATCTTACACGGACCACAAACAAAGCTTCTCGAGCTGCTAATCGCATAATTCCCATGTATCACTTCAATTTCAAGCCAACACTCTATACGTACAGAATACAACACACGGGCCTAATGTGAATAATATTGCTAACACAACACAACACAACACAACACAACATGGGTTTGACACATGCACTATCACCCTGATCTGAAGGCTACCTGGCGCTGACCGGGAACATGCACGGGCGCGGGTGTGTGGTGATCATGGACCCGGAGGGGCGGGAGCTGCGGCGGTTCGACGCGGACGGGAAGCTGGAGTTCGTGCACGGGATCGCCGTGGACTCGCACAGCCGCTTCATCCTCACCGATGTTAGAAAGGTGATAGATTATAATCTTCTCTGTTCAAGCTAAGTGTTTAAACAAGTATGGTATCCGTCAATCGTAAGGCATTGCATAGTATAGCCAGTCTCCTTACGGTTGTTGAAAACAACATGAGGTAGTAGAACGTTAAATTTGCTTTTCTCCCATTGTGACAAGTGAAATTTGCACAGCGAGGTACAAAGTACTGCTGCCAGCTTTTCTGTTCCAATCGGTAAACCTGACCTTCGGTCTCAGCTGGAGAGGGCGTCATAATTTATGCATGCCTCATTCTTTGTCTCTCCCGACCTTATCGCATACAGCCTATCTTCGTGTTGTTTAAAGTCAATTTGCGTTTCCTTGTCTTACAGCACAAGGTGACCATCCATTCGCCAGAGGGAGACCTTGTGCACCAGTTCGGTAAATACGGGAACGACGCCTACTCCTTCAACAAGCCACATTACGTCACCGTCAACAGCAGAGACGAGCTTATCGTCTGCGACAGGTAGAGCTCGCAGTCATACTCACGTGGCTCTAATGATGTTTTGATTGTCAGTTCCTGTTCTTCATTTCCACAGAAACGCTAGTGTTATGTAAAGAAATACTGTAGGATGTATTTCCTCACAAACTTACAACGTCATGTTTTGTCTTCTTTCTTTTTTACTAAACTTCCCGTTCTGTCATGCTCCCGTTTGTTGTTGAGTTTGTCTCATTGTTTAAGTTTGGTCTAGCGGTGTAAAAGTGAGCAGGGGATTTTTGTTTGCCTTCAATAAAAGGTACTCTTTATATTCTACATTCTAAGTACACAGCACTGAAATCTATGTCGTTGGCAATTTCCGTACAGAGGGAACCACTACGTCAAAGTGTACGACTACCAGGGCAAGTTCCTCCGCAAGTTCGGCGGCTGCGGAAACGACGCCAACAACTTCATCTACCCGTACGGCGCCTGCGTCCTGACGTCCGGGGACAGCGCGGACGACATCGTGGTGTGCGACAGCGGACACAACATGCTGAAGATCTTCCACTCGGACGGGAACTTCCATCGGTACGTCCTGACGCAGGACGACGGACTCATGTCACCCAAGACCCTGGCACTGCGGGAGGAACACAACCAACTTGTGCTGACCGAGAGAGACAGATGTTACGTCAAAGTGTACAAGCTAGAGGACTGATCATGGACAAACTGTTGAACTTTGAAAGCCCCAAAGGCTTTGGGTTTGTTGTCATGTGTCATGATTCATGCAAAAATTAGTGTTGTAATAAGAGAACAAAAGAAATGACACTATAGGGTTATGTTTGCCAATCTCATAAAAGGTTGACCCGCCAAATAATCTCTTTACCACTTGTGAAATATGTAAAAATCACTGCAGTAAAGGCATAAAAACCTGTCACTCTGGCTTGAGTCAGGGCGCACACTAAGAATTCTTCCATTGTTACAGACAATATTGATATCGACTACTGTTCGATACAGAATTATTGCAAATGCACATGTTCAGTGTAGACTTTGAAGTAGAGAAATGTTCTGTATATCCCGGTTTGATTAACATTATTATCATATGCAGTGGTTTGATATAACGAAACATGATCTGCGCACACATATTTTATACGTTCAATTGATAATGATTTTCATTCAGAAATATCAATCTTAGTTTTGATAAAAACAAATGAATATGTGTTGCAATAAATATATTAAGTACATTTTCCGGAAATGATGGTCAGAATCCCTAATACATTCTCCATGTGATAGTTTCTTCCATGCCAATAAAACTTAAAGCTCTGGTTGTGGCGTATCCTGGTTATGAACGTCATCTTGTTTAAACCTACGTAAATAGGAACAGACAGTACATTGTGAACTTAACGTAATAGTTGAGTGGAATGATGTGTTATCCTCCAGTCCTTATATACTCCTAACATCCACACGTAGATTCACGTGTATACGTATGAAACTGTTCTAGAATAATGTTGTATTGGCATGTGTTCGATCATTTGTTACACCGTATAGTGTACTAGAACAACGGCAACGTATGTCGTTATGCCAACAGTGCACAGAGAACTTCACACTACATGTACGTTTAGTGATCACGCATCTTTAAATCGTACTGGAAACTTCTGTTTCCCACCTGTTCAAGCTCGGTCATGGTGTCGTCCACTAAAGATGGGACCGTGTGTATTTGTCAGATCTGTGACTGTGGGTGAGTAGTCAGTCAGTCAGTCAGTTATGTGAAGCAAAATTTGCAACATAATGAGGGTCAGAACTTCGTGTATACATGGCGGGGGGGGGGGTAAAGGTTTTAGGTAGCACTTTTATCATTGATGTTCCATCAACTTCTACTATCAATGGCGCTTTCGACGCGGTCACAAGTCATTCAAGTCATTAGAAGTTTTCAAACGCATCGGGAGGAACTTTGCAGGTAAAGGACGACGGGGTTTCAGGATTTACTTTGTTGTCTGCGAGTATGAACGACCTAAAACTCCGGTTCGTTCCCCCGGCAGTCGGCACCGCTGTCCGCACCAGAAGCAGCCCGATCACTTCCAGCGGATGCAGGCCGACCAGAAGCGTCCTCCAGCGGGAGCCACCGGTACTGAGTACCGGGAGGTAAGGCACCAGTTGTCAAGTGGATGTTGACGATGTATGGGACAAAAATAAAGTAACGACTGCGCGTCGGTGAAGGTTAGACATCCAGGTAATAAGATACGCAAAAAATACGACTGCACGTATTAGGAGTAGCACGTGCACGTATTTCGTTGAAAATGTCACTCATACGTTTAGATATCCACATACATCTCTACTACAAGCCCTTTTCCTCCACTGTCCGTCCCTATTTCAGTGGCGTCCTGGCATTTCCAAACCAGATTATCGCCCGTATAATCTCCGTGCTGCTTTATCTCGTCCTCCGGCTGCTCTCCGACCCAGGGCGGCGCCAGTCACACCGGGCCGATCGATGCTCACAGAAACTAAATTGCGTCAGAAACAAATCAATAATAGCCGGCACTGCTGTTTCCCCCGTGTGTACCAACTCTGCCACCCGCCATCTTACAGGAGTTTAAAGCATGGCCGACCACGGGAAAACTGAAGAGTCTACGGCCGGAGGTCAAGTCGGTGGCCACCAAGGACCCCATGCAACTGTCCACCATCTACCGTGACCTGTATATCGCCCACAAGGTAAATATATGTCAGGAAGTATTGAACGGCAGGGACAGCAAAACAAATCAAGTTGGCTGGTGAGCCCGCCGGTGAATGGAGGTGTATCGACCAAATTATTTGTCTTCCTACTATTCTCCTAGTATTACAATCATTGCCCTTAATACTATTTCTCTTTGCAGATTATTTGGATCTTAATATTGACTCGGGTGCTTCCTATGTTTAATATTGGCGGCTAGTCTTTGATGTTCTGTCACAGATGGTATTTCTATTGAAATACGTCTAAGGATCTCTAAGAGCTAAAAGAATCCAAAGGGTCATGGTCAGTGGCCGTTGTTGCGAGGTGTGCGAACTTGTACTTCTATACTAGAACTGCCTCTATCAGAAGGGTGCACTAGTATTATTTGAGGAATTACTGTGCTTCCACGCTTGAGCGCAAACCCTTACTGCTCTAAAGGAAATCAATAACCCACCAAGTTGAAACGGAGACCGAAATCTCACAAATTCACGAATTGAAAAAGAAACAAGCAAACTACAGCTGCTCGACCCATTCATATTAGTCAATGTGTGTTAGAAACCTAATAATATCACTGTTACTGGGGATTGTTTTCTTGTACATACAGGGTGTAGCGCACTTCTCCGAGTCGCTAAGAAGGCAGCATGTCGACCCTTAAGAGTTGTACATTGAATTAAGGATATGGAGTGCTTCTCCGCTCCGACCACTTATCTTAAGCACCTTGTCCCGAGGAAAACACTTAACACGGCCGAACAGAGGCGTGTAGAAGGACTTCTCATTGACCTGTTCTGACCCCAAACTGATCAACTTTGTGCTGAGACAAGATGGCCGACACTGCCGTGCTGTTGTACCGGAGAGCTAAACTACAACTGCTTGTGGGTCCGGAGGTTTTAGATATATGTTGCATATGTGACACGCTTTATTATATTACAATGTTTTGGGGCCTCAGTTAAGGGTGGGGATGATGATTAGCATAGACAACATCCATCTATCTAAAAAGTACTAAACCTAACCAATCGTGAAATTGCATCAAACCCCAATTTGGCATCGTGCCACGCAAAACTCCAAAAGTAATTGAAACCCGAAGCGTTTCGCTTCTGTGTTCGTTCATAGTGTTTATAGTGTTAACGTTACAAACTATAGCTCCTATTTTATGTTATTTTCAGAATACTAGCGTCAATTTACGGACCGAACGAACAACGATCAAATCTTGGAGCTTATCACCTGACAGAGAAGTTAACTATCTTTACCAATGTATGGATGATGTTAGCTATCAATATTCTAAAACTAATATGATCCATCACTTCACGTTTAGCCCCAGAAGGTGACGTCCCTGAAGCCGACGCGCGTGTACAATCCCCCGGAGGAGAGGCTGGAGACCAGCACCACCTACTCCAAGTGCTTCGACTGGAAGTACGCCGAGCCGCCCAACTGCCTCAAGCCCAAGCCCCAGCTCAACGTGCCCGACGGAGACAAGCAGTCCCCCTTCTCCAAGGACACCGTCACCAAGCTGACTTACAAGGTACAACTGCAAACCAGTGGGTAAAGGTATTAATAGGGCATTTCGTAGTTTCTACAGGATTGCAGATGCTAGTAAATTGACGTTTTAATTCTAGGCGAAATTGGCGACTTCAACGATGGCAACATGAACATTTTGAAAATAGAAGATGATGAACAACATAATGGAAATGATTATTCCATCTTCACGTGGCTATATGTTAAGATTTATTAGGCATAGAACATATACATATGTTGCAGTGATATCTCTCTCTTTGCCTGTCGTGGTTGGTTGTAAACCCCTCTCATCACCCCTTCTGATACGATTCGTTACCCCGAGGATCACGCCGACACGGGTGGACGCTAAATTCTCGCTTCTCATCTCGTCCCGTCACCAGATTTCATTTAATCATGGCGGTGTGGGCATGCACGGATTAGTTCATCATTTATAACACGGAACCGCGCATTAATGTGGGTGTGTGGGAGAAAAATCTAGGATCTATGGCCTATGCTTACAAGATTGTGATATTCAAGCAGAAGGAAAATTTGTTACGTCTCTTTATGATTAGAAGTTAGAATTTTTCATCCATCCATCCATTCTCATCAAGTTTTTTAATGTTTGCTTGTTATTTTTTCCATCTGTCCATGAATATAAGAATCATTATCTACCCTATTTCAAAATTTTGATGATCATTACCTTCCATCCATTGATTGTGTATAGCGTTACAGGGTTGCAACAGTCCATTACTGACCTATATCTACAGAGCAACACCGACAAGAGTACTTCATCAACATTTTAGGAGCTTAAATTGACCTGAATTGTGAATTAGTCAACTGATCCGCGATATATCAGACCGTGTACTGTGTACTGTCGTCTGCATATTTTTGTAACAGAGACGTACAAAAAATGTCTCAACTGCGGGTGAAGCTTCAAAACATGTGAAAAAAAGTTCAAATGCACAGAGTATACTGAAAACAAGACTGTCACAAGAAAATTGAATAACACAAAAATGTTAAAGCAGTTGATTTCGAAAGATAATACTGACATGTGTACATCCCCTCCAAATCCCATCTATCATTTGGAGCTACCGTGAGAAAATGTTGCCTTGTTTCCCCAACAGTCAACAGCTCTATCCACTAAATCTACTGATCATGATTGCTCATCAAGTTGTTGGCTCTCCTCTGTCAAGAGTAGTTTTACAAGTCACAGATTGAGCATTAAAACATGTTTATGTGTCATGACATTTTGTGGATTTATTATTTTCATACACTGCAATACACGCGCTGTTGGGAGGTTGTCCAATCATTTTGCTCCAAACTCCCCGGTATAGACGGTCATATTAATTACGAATCTCAGACTGGCATATATCGACTGTGTGTGGGCTTTTATTGTCTTACCAGCGTCCATTTTCACCTTGTTACTACAGGAGTTCTCGCGAGAGGAACAACAGGCGGCCAAGTGTAAGATCATCAAACACAAGGAGGAGCTGGGTGCTAACCCTGAGGCCAGGCTAGAGGTCACCACCAGCAGCTACACGGTAACAACAAACGCTTGTATTTAGTTACAGATCTGCAAGAGGGCGTTATTAAAAGACCTTGACATTCCTGATGTCCTCCTCATCCTCTCGGTCACATGATTTTGGTGAACGTCAGTACAATCAATGGCTACAATCTTTGGCTAACCATTTTGATATCACAAGAAAAAAGCTGAGACTGCTTCAAATAACCCTCCTTTTTGGATCACCGACTACACTGAGACTTCGGCAAATTAAGAGCATGAAGATTGTTGTATTATTATAACACCTCTGGATTTATACGTTTACGCCATAACAGAAATCAGGTCAACGTACTAGAGAACGAAATACTCAGGCTAGAAGTAGATGTGCAAGCAACAGCTGTAGGATGTGACTGTACGTCAAACGACAATATCACTAAATCATAACATACCCACAGGACACTGACGCTAATATGATCTAACGTTAGAACATACTAGCAGATGCAACAGCTGGTACGGCTGCCCTTTGTTGGGATGCAGAACAAATGATCTTTTTCAATGAATGACATCATATTACGTAAATCTGCCACACGTTTTGTCGGTACTGCCTGTCAGTGCGCGTGTCAGACTGACGACTCTCTGGTCTGGTCCGTTCCCCAGGAGGACTTCCCGGCACACGACAGCGTGGCGCCGCCCAAGAGTACCAAGCCGCCCCAGGAGTACATCAAGTCCGACAAGCCTTTTGAGGACGACACCGTCAACAAACTCGACTACGTGCCGCACCCCCCGCAACCAAGGCCCGTCAAGAAGAAGGTTAGGGTAGTCTAGAAGTTTCTAGGAGAAATACATTTAATCACGTAATAGACGTAGTCAGCTGCTTTCCAACTCTAGTTTAGTACTACAATTTTGCAATTGTACTAATACTTTTCGGATTTTGACTTTTGTTTGAGGTTGAAGTCAAATCAGGTCAGTCGACAATTTTGCAATTGTACTAATACTTTTCGGATTTTGACTTTTGTTTGAGGTTGAAGTCAAATCTACCG
>NW_017802636.1:603724-621420 GCF_001625305.1 Branchiostoma belcheri | reverse complement strand
CGTTAGTTTTTTCTAAAGGCCTTTGAGTCACGTGACATTTTCTAGCTAGAGAATTCGGACTCGCAAGGTCGCTAATAATTTGATGAGTAAATATTGGGCCTATGGGAGTCAAATGTGGCACCACTTGGTACTATGAAGCAATAAAGACTTATTATTTTCAATTATGAAGTGTTGACTCTTGACTCAGGTACTAGTAAGTTATCGATCATTAGGGAACAATACGAGCGATCGCCATGACGTCACCGTAGGCAAAAAGTGGGTGCCAGTTGGCTGATTTGCCTACCAAGAATTTGCATATGTCTTCAAATAATTTGCATGCGTATGATGTAAACAAAAACAGCGATCGCTCGTATACAAATGTAGAATAATATTGTATACAATATTTATAGTTAATAAGACATCTAATCAATGTCAATTAGTCAATCACTAATTTATAAACTGTCATCATGGAGGCAATACAGTGTGTTGTGTAAGTATAGTAAAGTTAGAACACAAAGAAGAACAGACAGAATTATAAATCATCAATTTATTCACAGCTTGATCAATTTCTTAAGATCCCATTCTGTTGATGTCTCACACTCAGTCACAGCACGACACTGTGACTCTCAGGCCGCCGCCATCTTTGTCACCTTTGACCTGACAGGGGGACCGTCCATTATAAAAGGGGAGGGGTGTAAGTTTTCCACACAGCAAAAGTTGCAGTGTAAAACACAGCAAAAGTTGCAGTGTAAAACACCAAAAGTTGCAGTGTAAAACACCAAAAGTTGCAGTGTAAAACACCAAAAGTTGCGGTGTAAAACACCAAAAGTTGCGGTGTAAAATTTTGTTCTTGTCGGCCACGGTACAAATCAGGTCAGTCGAATGTTGGAACGTTTCGTTCTACGTTCCATGATGCATGCCAAAGAACAACTTCGTTAGTTCCAAAAGAACGAAAAGAACAGCTTTATACTTTTTCTATTAGTATTGCTGTATTATCATGTCCTGTTGTAAAGTTAGACGCAGTGTTACGTAACTTAGAGTAGTCTCACTATTTATATGATGCGTCACTACAGATTGAGTACAAGCCCAACAACAAGCCATTTGAAGGGGTATCGATGATGAAAGCGGAGTTCCCGGTCCATTCCGCGGGCCCTCACCGGCCGCCCAGCTTCAAACCCCCGCAGGTGTACAAGTCTCCTCAGGCCAAGTTCCGTGACGGCACCACGCAGTCCACGGCATTCCAACCCTGGCCGCTGCCCAAGAAGGAGAAGTGGCCCTGGGCGTCCCGGGGCATGTACACCTCACCGGCAGACGTCTTCAGGTACTGGTATGCCCACTAACATTGCCCGTCTCTCTGGGTCTGAGCAGATACTAACAATGGATTTCAAGCAAGAAGTCGTGAGTTGTCACTTAGTTCAAGGAAAACCAGCGCCAGAGAAGCAATGTCACCTACGCTAAGCTATAATCATAGTCATGATAGCCATCCACTGGTCTTTCTCCCGGGAGAATATGCTTCAGTAATACGTATGTATCCCTGTCCCTGAAATGCTATCTCTGGTACTGAAATGCCATTTCTGTCCTTAAAATGCTATCCCTGTCCCTGGTGCTGAAATGCTATCCCTGTCCCTGAAATGCTACCTCTGTCCCTGAAATGCTATCCCTGCCCCTGGTACTGAAATGCTATCTCTGTCCCTGAAATGCTATCCCTGTCCCTGGTGCTGAAATGCTATCCCTGTCCCTGGTGCTGAAATGCTATCCCTGTCCCTGAAATGCTACCTCTGTCCCTGAAATGCTATCCCTGCCCCTGGTACTGAAATGCTATCCCTGTCCCTGAAATGCTATCCCTGTCCCTGGTACTGAAATGCTGTCCCTATGGGGACCTGTTGAGAGGGATAGGAGCTGTATCATGGAACAGTAGGGTTTTCCAAGTGCTAACTAATTTAACAGTACACAGCAGCACAGCACTCGCTACACTCGTTTATCATAGAAAATTGCAGTATCTAGGACCCACCATTGAAATATGAGCTTCATATGTGAGCTTGCCGTACTCAGGTGCACCACGTCTTACCGCGAGGACTTCGTGCAGCCCGCCAAGGTGGGAGACCGGCCCAAACCCTTCCGTCCCGTCAGCAAACGTGACGTCAAGTCCGACAAGAAAGTGCCCTTCCAGGTGGGTTATACATGTAGTAACGTTACTTCCCACGTACTCTTATTATGCCTTTTATCATCGATTGCGTAGCCCAGTCCAATGCCGTCAAAGCTTAGAAATGCGAAGTAAAAACCAAACAATGCGAATACCTGACGGACATGCAGCCACTCTCTCATTGGCCAAAACCGATAATTACAATGCTAAATGTATCATTGGTTAAACTGCTAATTGTTATTGAAGGTCAAGATTGGTCTATAACCGAAACAGCCGACGTTATGGTAGTCATTCACATTCAAGTGGACACCATTCCTTTGCGATCATACCCGTTCTGCAGGGCCAGAGCACCACCCGCAGTACGTACGTCCCCTGGAACAACACCCAGCCCGTCAAGTCGTACAAGAAGAGCGAGATCTACTCCCCGCCTTCCGAGAAGTTTGTAGCGCAGTCAACCTATCAGGTGAGGTAACAAACCTACGTACAGCGCGTGCTTTGTGGATATAATGGTCGTCCCTTGTGGGGAAATAATATAAGTGTGTAGGACTAGTCTCTTAGTAAAAGAAATAAAGCTTTTGCATCATTTACAGCCCTTAACGTAAGGTGTCAACATCTGTGTAAAGATGTGTGACACTGTTTTATCCACCTGGTTCAGACGAGGTTTACCGGAGAGATGGTATCGCCTGCCCGGTCCTGCCGCCCCGCCTACAAAGGGCCGTACGAGGAGGGCCGACCTGCTATGGAGGTGAGGACAACTAACAAAAACGTTCAACCAACACCTTCCATTTCTACGGCTATTTTTGGAATGGTCAATAGTAGTCCATGGCCGTAAACGTCGATGTCACTATATAGGTGTCACTAGATGTCACTATATAGGTGTTCCATATAAGTCGACTTGCTGTCCTGTCCTTGGTGCTGAAAAAACACCATGTGCGTTAGATTTAGCTAGTACGTGATGTAAGTGTCCATGCGTTGCGAATCGCGGGGCAACGTTCAACGACAACCTCCTTCACAAGAAACTTGTCGATGTTATCGTTACAGGCGTCCACAACTTACCGGGAGTGCTTTACTGTCCCTGCTCGGCCCCAGAGCTGCCCGGCCATGAAACTGTCCCTACGGACGGTGGCGAACGAAGCAGTGAGGCAGGGGTCAAAGTGTGCAGCCGTGGTCACAGCACCTGGTGAGTTGAGACTTTGTCGAAAAGAAAAAAAAAAGGAAATTATATTCAAGTCTAAAAGGAAATGGACCAACTGGCCTTCAGCAGTTTGACCATGCAACGATGACGATAGCTGCAAAGCTCTGCATTTTTAGGCTCTCATCTTGCATTTCTGAGACGTTTAGAGTTAGACGAGGTGGGCGGGCTTTTGGGATCGGTCAATTGGACAGATGTCAGAATGTTCCACAGTTCCACCATTGTCGGTTGTTGTGTGCTAATGGATTTGAGCACGTTTTCAATCGTAACTCCAGTCAGGCTTAGATTAGGAGGAAAATTACCACTCAGGAGCGCCACATGGCGACTGTTAACATAGTTTCACACCTCTCCTTCTCTCCTCAGAAAACGACCTTGAGTACAGCCACAAGTCGTCCGGACACACGTATTACCGGCTGTGCAAGCGGCCCAACACCGCCAGACAGCCTGTGGCCGGTGCCAAAGACTCAAACACCAAATAATGCACCCTAGTGGTGTTTAAAAGTACTGCAACTACTAAATACACGGAGCATTTTGTAATTTTCATAGGTCACCAACATGTTACCTGCTCAAGAAATCTCTGTTCATCTGGAACTATTTTACACGTGGTGTTTTGCAAATGACAATTCTTACAAGTTTCGGGTAAGAAGTACATAACAATTTCATTCTTCTATGACTGTTTCGATAACACCAGAATGTACATAGAACACATTGATACAATTTTGACATTTGGAGTCACAAGGCTGTTTGATATACCTAACAGCTCATCCTATAATGATCAATTTTAGTATGTAAATACAGAATTTTCTCCTGTTAAATAAAACAAGTAGTATGTGTATTATACAGTATTATATAAAACATGTAGATTGGAACTCAGGGAGCCTAAAATCTCTGTAGAGAACAGAAGCAAAGATGGTCAGTAAATATTCAAATAACTTTTCCTGGAGGAATACAGTAGTCAGTACATACCTCAGACTTGTTTAATATCTTTTTGACATGCGTTTGCATATTGGAAATAAGTTATGATGACTGGGAGGCATAAAACTGTGTGATATCACTTATTTATGAGTCTGACTTCCTCTGTTGAACTGATTTACCTTTTGTTATGTGTGATTTACCTTTTGTTATGTGTGGCATTCACCAGAGCTGATATCCACATCTTAAAAAAAAAGTCTATAAATAGAAAGTATTTGTGGGAGATCTTCAAAAGGCAGCTGTTTCTTTACTCACTTGGTGCAGGAGGTTGCTCCACTTATAACCTGGTCTGGTGGTGTAACACTCTTAGAATATGAAATTTTACAAGCAAACATGGGTGTCCTCTGATATTGCTTTATATTGTATGTCAATCTTCAGGGGCTGGATGCATGATAATGACAATTGTAGTATGTTCAAGAAGGAGCCAATCAAGACATGAGGTGTAAGAAAAGTAACCCCTTTATTGCTTCCAACATCTTACAGGTTATCTCCAGGAAACTTTTCTTTCCTACAACGTCTGGTATAAAATCACATTGTGAGAGGTCTTGCCTGTACAATATAGGACTGGTGTACAACTGTACTGTACAGAATTATACACAGGTGCAAGACTTCCCTGTTGTTTACATGAGTTGCTATAGCGATGGTCTACTCCCAGCACAGAGTCCTTGGTTCCAGAGATGGCTGTCTCAGAACTACATGACTATTCCTATCCTTACTTAACACCTACTGTTAAACACTACTGAAGAGACAAGTGTGATTGCATATACCATTTAGACAAGAAAGTGTTTATTACACCTGACATAAAAAGCAACAAACTGACCTGTGTTGACTTTCAGACCTTTTATTTATTTTACCATGTTCCTCTTAACGCACTGCTTCCAAACATCTGTGCATTTTATCTTACAATGTTTTAGTAAACTTAGCCAGAAGGTATCAACATGTGTGACATCTTGCCTTTAAAAAAAGTGAGACTTGGGCAAGCATAACAGAATGAAGAGGATAAAAAGGGGAAAGTGGCAACTATTGTTATACATTTGTACCGTCTCCGCACTGAATCCTGCAACATTGACTATGGCTGGACCAAGGCCCACCATTCCGCAGCTTATTTAAGGTACACAATCTTATATAACCATTTTACACTTTGCTATGGTAAAATGTAAGAAATTAATACACGTAATACCAGTAAGCACCTTACAAGAGGTTCACTGTTGCAACTCGGTTTGTTCGAATGACTACGGAATAGACGCATAAGAAGGTTGACCATTAACTACGCCTGTCTCTGTGGACGGAGAATTTGACTATTTGACCGTTCTTCTGGTGGGTTCTGACGCTGTGGGGGGCGGGGGAGGGCCTCTACGGTCCAGGTCCTCGATGTACGACATGAGGAGTTTCCTACGCTCGTCCGGAACACAGTCCAGCACCAGGTAACGTTTGTCTTTCTCCAGAAGTTTCTCCACATCCTTCAGATGATGACCATCGGTATCCTCTAACAATCTCTTAGACCTGCAAGTAGGGCAATTGGCAATGAATCAATAGGCATAGAATGCAATGGGTGGGATCATAGGATTGGGTATGTGATTTTCTTTGAATGAACACAAGTGCCCCCTAGCAATGCAGGGGTAAACTGCATCTCAGGTAAATCCCGGCTTGGAAGAATCACATGAAATTACTACAGCAGGTAATCCTGGATAGTAAGTTTCCAGGGATACTGAGTCATGCTAAAGCTTTGAGCAATCAACAAGGATCTTGACTAAATCTGAAAAATTTTAAGCAATCAACAAGGATTTTGAGTAAATCTGCCAGATTTCCAACATTGAGGTAGATGAGAAACAAGAAAACAAATTTTCTAAATTATCCATGGCCTGTAAGCTCCTCATGAAAGCCAGACATTTGGAGAGGCAGAGTAGATGTGCAAGCAGCCTGACATGATGATGATGAGTGTACTAGTGTCCTGCAACTGAACTCACTTGTACGTGATGAATTTGGTCTCTTTCAGAAGTGTCCTGAAGTCAGCCTTGGCAGCAACAAACTTGTCTCGGATGTAGTCGTTGAACTCTCTCTCACGTTTCTGAAACCACAACATGTAAGAATCATTAACTTTCTCCCTGCTGTGCCATCATTTATGTAAAACAAAAGCTGTGCCAAGTCGAGCAAAAGTCAGCAGGGAAATGGTAAGTGCAGGTATTTCTACTAGCAGCCTAGACTTGTAACGTCATGTAACAGGGTTTAATAAGATGGAAATAACTTCTGCATTTTAGGTTGTCAAGATTTATTGTTAGATTGTAACTGGTTTATCATCTATCCTAGGATTACCATTATGGCAATAAACTTAATTGGAAAGTGCCACTCAGAAAGAATCCTGTCTTAGCAGTGTCAGTACTAAAGCTATATAATACACGTAATAACATATTTCATTTTAAGAGCATATCATGAACACTGGTATTAAAAGTACAAGCACATTTCCAGACATACCCTATCACTGGAGGAGAACTTTGAAAACCTAGGGTCATCTTTGATGATTTTCCTAACTTCCTTCCATGAGGACATCAGTGTAATCTGGAAGAAAGAGTACAGAATACAACATGTCAAACTTTAATTTATACTAAGGCATAAAAAACTCTTCACTCATTCTGTCTGTGGAGTCCTCACTGGAAATGAAACTAATATAGGATGAATGACTGTTGAACTCCTCTGAATAAATAAATGAATAAATACTATGGTATCATGAAAATTCATCGGTGTTGGTAGTTACATGTTTAGAGTTAAAAACTTTTGGTCCAACACAATAAAGTTCTCTCACCTAGAACTTTTGACCAGTCACTCTGGTCTTCCACAGTAGACTGACCCAGTGAAGCTTGTCATGTGGTTTCTTTGAAGCGTGACGTCAACACTGGGTCTACTGAGGAAGACCAGCATTACTGGTCAAAAGCTCTTGGTGAGAGAACTTTTTTTTTTGCATTGGACCAAAAGTTTTAACTCTAAACAAATGAATAATAAATACCTCAGACGTCTCGTCCAGCAGCTGCTTGAACTGTTCTCTCTTCTTCTTGGTCAGCATGTCGATGTGCTCGTTGAACAGCTTCTCCTTCTCGTCCCTGTCCAGGAGGTTGGCCAGCTCCCAGCGGTGGTCCTTCCTCAGCTGACGCCGCGTCTCACGCCAATTGGCGTCGGCATTCCTCACCTGGAGGGACACGGGGAGGTGTTTTATCTGAAGAGCTTGTTTGTGAAAAAAGGTCTTATGAGAAGCAGATATTATCTTAATTTGAAGCTGTGTGTAAACATGATGATTTTCCACTGTTTAAAACGAAAATACGTTTTTTGTGCCTGCTGCGATGTCATGGATGGAATTTAACTTCACATATTTCCTATCGGCTGAATTAAGAGTTTGAAGTAAAATTTGTCAGGTTTGATGCTCATCAACATCAGAAGTATCTTATACAAATGGCTTTGTTCACTGAATGGTACTTATCATGGTTGAGTGTTATGAGGAACTGTTGTACGTCATTGGTGGCACAACCTCAATGTTAACAACCTGCTCTCTCTCTGAAAACCCAGCCTGCCCTGCTTGAGATTAGACCTGGTACATTTTTGTAAATGTAAAACACCTACCATATCTGCCAGCAGTGCCTTGAAGTGCTGGGTTGCCTCATCTCTCTTGTGCTGTTCTCTCTCTCTGTCCACTTCTCTGATGAGTTCTGATCTCTCCTTCTGCACTTCTCTTTGTCTCTCCTTCAGGCTTTCCTCTGCTCTCCTCTGACGCTCTTTTTCTCTCTCCTTCTCTGCATCTTCTTCCTGTCAGAGCAGAATAACAAGTGTACACTTAACGTGTGTAGCATCACTTTCTGTGAATAGTCTCAGAGATGTCACTCTTACAGTGTGGAGATACAATGTTCTGCTAAAATTTAATGACAAATTTTGTAAAGGTACATGTACTGTACATGATACATGAATGAAGTTCAAACATGACGTGTGTAGCTTTCAATTCTAAGATTGCGAAATTTAGACCTTATCACTACTGGTCATCAACAAGTCTGCAAAAATCTTGGTAAATATGTTGTATTGTCTGTGTAAGTCATGTCTAATGGCATATGTAACATCAGAATGCTGCTCTCCTTACCTTTGCCTTTGTCTCCACGTACATCTTGAACCACTCCTCGCGGAGGTGGCTACTCTCGACAGCCTTGTAGCGAGAGTCTGACTCCACCTTGTCCTTGACTTTGCTCCAGCGGGAGTACTTGTCCACGTTCTGCTCTTTGAGCAGGTCTGTGAAGTCCTGTTTCACCTGTTTTGTGTTTGACGAGAGGAGAAAAAAGATGCTACAGTGAGTCCAGGCAGGCTGTGCACGCTGTAGGTGGACAACTGTTTAAAAGAGAAGTAGCAGTTAGTATACTATGTTTGAACAGAAGGTATTCTTTTTTTTTTGCCAAACCACCAAATGAAACATTCCTCCAGCTGATTTAAGCCTCTAGCTGCAGCAGTATTTCAGTGGTTGTTGATGTGTTTCATATATCTACTTTTCACTTGCCCACATGTTGTGTTGTCTTGTCAAAGGTGTGAAAAATCTTGTTTCTATGAAACACTGAAGTGATTAGGTGCTCCTGGAACAGTAGTGGCCTAAATGCCAGAAATATATGTTTTTAGAAAGCAGGAAACGCAGACACAAAACGGAAACTGTGAAACAAAATCTAAAGTGGAGAGGGTATAAGATGATCAACAGTATGGCAAAAAAATTAGTTAGCTGTTGAAAGCATTTTTCTCAGTATGTATTACCTTACCAACGGCAACTGTCCCATAACCAAGTCTAACTATTGTGTCACATGCAACAATCAGTCTACACAAACCCATGCACTGTCCCCATACTTGTTTGCCATGTACAGTACAACTCACTGCGGTGCTTAAGGTGATAGCTCAGCTTTACCTACAGCAATATATGTACCACACAAAGACAGCAAAAAATGGAGCCTACAAAATGACCAACAGTCAGGTCTTATCAAGTAGCAAAACTATAAAAAAAATTAAATACAAGAAGAAGAAAGAATGAAAGAAAGAGAAAAAATACAAACAGAACAATCCTTGCTCCAATCATACAGTACTTTCTCTACATAGTCAGATCCACAGAGTTATAAAACGGAAAGGAATTGAAATTTAGTACCGGAAATGTGGGGAGGAATTTTCAGCCAGAATGCAATGCTTTCCTCACTAGTAGGGAATCCCACAAAACTTGGCTAGTGCCTGAATCACAGCTCTTTTGTCTGACTGGATGACCCAAAACTCTTTCGCTTTTCTTCACCGGCAGGTAGAAATACACATTTTAGTAAAAAGAAGGTTAAGCACGATCACAACGCAGGGCAGACTCTACTGGGGAGGAACTGCAGTGATGGTAGTGACTTGGGAAACTTCACAAAAATCTTCACAATGATACAAACATTGAATATTACTGACTTTGCAGTTTCATAATTTTTCTATTCTATTGCTGATCCAAGTTTCTAAAAATAGATAAAGAAGTAAAGATGAGAGTAATCAGCAAGATGTTTCAAAGTATATTAGAGTTTGTTTCTGTTGACCTTAATCATCACTGCAGTTCATCCCTCGAGTTGCCATCATCATGCAAGCATGCAAAATATCCCACAGAAATACTTTTAAATCAAACACACATTTAACATTCCATTACAAAATAATGGGTTGGCAAACTACAGACAAACCCACAAATTACCAGTGGGGGGGAAATAGACTCAAACGGATCACTGCAAGGCGGAATATTAACTCAAGGCTACTGATCTCCAAAATCCAATTCTTCAAAGTCTTCATGGATTTAAGCATTACAGCTAGAACGATTAAAATGATGTACAAGATTGTAGCATGTCCTAAGCAAACTTTACACAAAAAGCATCAGAGGAGGTTGTGGAGTATAAAGATATTTGTATATTTATACACAAACACACACTTGCTATATGCAGACAAATTATTCAAATCTGGTAGAAAATGTGTGATTTGTTGAGCTATCATGTCACAATGTTGCAGCCAGTACCTATCTTGCTTTGCACTTTCTGGAATAAATGCTAGAATGTATAAATGTAAATTTGCAAGGAAGAACTTTAATAAGTTACACTCAATTTCCCATTTAAGTTTTATTCAAAGTTGATTATTTAAATCCTGCAGCAAGACAGGTCCTGACTGAGAACATGTTCAATGCATCAACAATTCAAGTGACAACACACCCACATGTCATACAGGACCGAGGCGAGGTAAGAACAACATCACAAGGTACATGTCAATCATCGGCCTGCCCTGGCATCCTTATATGGATGTCTGCTGGGCGTGGCAGGCCAAGACCCCGCCTCTTTGGTGCCTTGTGCAGGGAGTCGTTCATAGACACAACTTTGTGTCGTGGGTTTCTTCTTAAAATCAATATATTTTGAGTACACAGCTAGAGTTTTGTGGGTTGATGCTGGTCTAACACCTCAATTCATTTGATGGCCATTTCTTAGCTGACAGAACAGATAACAGAGAGTTAATTCTTTTTGATCCAAATTGCAGGTGATTTTTAGTTAGAAATTCTACACATTTCAGATTCTGTTTGTAGATGGTTTAGAGCTGCATGATAACCAGAACAGAACCCAGGAAGAGGAAGATGGTTCACAAAACCTGAGCATGCTAGCCTGACTCCCCCCACAAGGCCCCTGATCCCCCAGTCGTTTCTCCCACCACGCACGCCCCTCCGGACGTGAACACCGACCTTCTCTGCACGGCTACGGCTCGTCTCCTTCTCCTTCTTGCGCAGGGTGGTCATGAACTCCGAGAACAGCGCCTCCCGGTCACGCATCTTCTCAATGGCCTTGAAGCGATGGTCCTTCCCATTCTTCATGGCAAACTCACTAAAACTGGTCCTGGAGAGGGAAGGAGTGGGGGTGTCACAGACATGTACCTTAAAATTGAGCCATTAAAATACAACATTCTGTCACTTTGAAACATACAGTCACATGGCAAAAGTATGAAAACAGTGACCAAAGTTGCCTTTTGGTTTATGGTGTAACTTTGTATGACAATGCAAGAAAATAAAAACAACAACAAACAAAAAATACAGAGCACATTTCATACAAAGCTCAACTTTCTACACTTTTCAGGTAAGGGGGTATGTAGTCAAACACAATCTGGACAATGTTTAAAAACATTTTTACACAAGGAAATATCCTACTTGGCAGATATCTTGGCCTCCTCCATGAGCTGTACAAACTCCTCCTTGGCCTCCTTTAGTTTGCTGCGCTTCTCCTTCCTCTCGTCCTCCGCACGCTGCTTCACGTACTGCTCAAACACCTGCTTCCTCTCCTTGTTGTTCAACAGTAGGTATCTGAGGAGGGGAGGGGGAGACTTGGTTAAACCTTTAGCAGGAAGCTATGACTGGTATTAACTGCTAATGTGAAAAGGTGAAACAATGGAATGAACTGGGAAGTCTGCATTGTGTATTTACAGTCTATCACTGACTGCTAAATTTAATGAAACAACAATTATTTTGGAAATACTCAAGTTACATTGTGGACCACATCTACTTTGACTAATTTGCTCCAAAGAACAGTTTTGGGTCTAACCTTGGATCAAAGACAATCTTGTGTAGTTCCTTGTCCCATGTGGAAAATGCTGAAACCTGGAAGAAAATTGACACTTGTTAAACGTACAATGTATATTCAGGAATGTAGATCAACCTTTGTTTCTAGTAATCAATACTTTTTGTTCACTTTGCTGCTTTCTATGAAATTGACTTCAGAACACGTTAGGTTTAGTGCTGACTTACTCCTCTCTCCAGCAGCATGTCTCTGAACTGTTTCATACGGATGTCCAGCGGCACGATGGCACGCTCCCGAGCTGCCTTGATCTCCGCCTCCATAGCTGCCTCCTTCTCTGGGTCCACGTCTGATGGCTTCTTCTCATCTTCAAGCCTGGAAAAACATCAGTCAGATGACAGATATGCCCCACATATTCTTTACCATTTAGTGAATCTTTATTCTCCAGTGATGTCTCTGTTACATAGCTAAGGGAATCACTTTTTCTTCAAAGACCTTTGACCAATTTTCTACCCAACCAAGGATGGACTCATGGACATGTACATTCAGGACTTTTAAGACTTACTTTTTCTTCTTCAACTTAGGCTCCTCTTCTGATGTCTCTTCGTTCTTGTTCTTGATGCCGGCTGGAGTGGTGAGAATGATAGGAACACTTCATACATCTTGTTACTTTATCACGGCTCTCATAAATACGTCAGTGAAACCTTGACAAATTTCTCATCTCCTCAAGCTTCTTCAACAGGCACTTTTGTAAAAGAGAAAC
Organism: Branchiostoma belcheri; assembly: GCF_001625305.1. Classification (NCBI taxonomy): domain Eukaryota; kingdom Metazoa; phylum Chordata; class Leptocardii; order Amphioxiformes; family Branchiostomatidae; genus Branchiostoma; species Branchiostoma belcheri. Next base: position 608,812 of record NW_017802636.1, on the reverse strand, counting down.
CTTTCATAGGGAGGAAGATGACTGATACAGGGAATATCATTTGTCTGCAAAGTTTTACTGCAGAATGTATCAAGCACACAACCAACTTGGGAGAAGTTCTCCATAACTTTGTGGAATATTACATTCAAGGACATATTGATACACTTTTACCCATTTACGTGCATCATCAAATTCTATATTGCTCACAACTCAGCAAAGGTACATAGGCAGGGGGGCAGCACTGCATGCTTCTCCCTGAATGGAGTACAATTTTTTGTCACAATTTTCAAGACAATCATGTACAGAAACAATGTTGAAAACAAATTCTGTGTGTAGTTCACCACCCATAAGGTAAGTTGTTGTAAAGTCTAATGGTGCAATGCACAAAGGATTGCTTGAGTCTCTTGATTCTAGCATAGGGGCCAGTGATGCTGACTGTTCCTTAGTGTTCTGATCAGACAGTGAGTGTCTCCTAACCTTCCTCGTCCTTCTTGACGTGCGGAGGTTCCATGATGAGCCTGTCCACGTCCGTCCTTCCCAGCAGCTCCTCCGGCCGTTCCCATAGCGACAGGCGCGTGGTGGGGTTGTAGAAGAACACCCTCTGGTCCCCCGTCCACACGATGCACCTGGAACATAACCATTCATCACTGTATCGTGTGTCCCAACAATTACCCTGCTCGTAAAGACCCACACTTTATTGCTCCCCCAATAAGTTCTAGTTGACAGGATATGATGGGGGTGCAGAGTTCCCCCCACATTAAGAGATCCCCAGTGAAACAGGGATTTTCCATGGAGATCCTGCTCCCTTCTGCATGACAGCAGGTCCTGGCAGAGGGATGATACTACCTCACTGTGGTAAAGAAAATTGCTCCGATTATCTGTGGACTTGAAACATTGATAAGCTTGGGCACTGACATATATGGCCCCTTTCAAGCTTAAATGGATGCTCTTCTGACAGGATTATCATGACACTATAAGATGCACTTTTCATGTTTGGGAGCTGCTGCAGGGAGATGAGGCATTAAGAGGCAAACATGTTTGCTTATCAAATCTAATCTTCATTTCCCACCTGGAAGCAGCCTCAAAGTACATATCACATGCAAAGTAATGTCATTAAAACAACAATTTACCAAGGGAGTGCTGCTAAGGGAAAATGCTATACAATACTGTACATTCATTCTTTTGCAAATTTATCTCTGGAAGCCATTCACTAGGGGTAGTGTAACTGAGAGGTATATTTTCCAGTATAATGAATTGTCTCTGCTCCGTGCTGTTGTATTATTGCTCATACGCTGCAGGATACACCAAACAACTCATGCTACTGCCTGGGGTGTCGTTATGTCATTTCCTACAGTAAAGATGTATCACACCTGACAGAACTTCTCGTATCACTCTTCCTGTTCCTCTTCCTTAGACAGGTGGAAAATAAGATGTCTGTCACACCTTACATTAAGGGTGGACGTGCCATCAGTTATGCAGCTTTTTTTTCTTGCAGGTACATCTGTAGCGGCTACAATTTATGACTCGGCAGTGACTGCTTCTACACCTTAGAGGCTTTAAAACTAATGAGAGGAAGTACAAAAAATGATGCCAGCATAGTTTGTGACAGCAGCTATTATTTTCATACCTGTACATATGCTAGAAACAAAAGCCTTTGTGAGAGTTTTGATGGGCTCAGGAGGAGTGGCACTTCTCACATTTTTAATAAAAACTACTGCAGGTGAAGATTTGAGGATTACTACCAAGATTACACTTTAATTACAGACAGCCTTAAGGAGTATAAGTTTTATTTTTGTTTCATTTTAAGAAAACATGAGGGTCTTAAGAATACGTCAAGATGGTTTGAGCAGCTTCTATCCAACAGCTTCAAAATCCTTCAACAGCATGTTGTATGAGCCAGCCTGACAACAACAGATGGTTTGTACCACATCTTATGCATACCACAATATGCAGCTTTATGAATTATTGAGTAAAAGACTTTTCATATATCCACGTTCCTTTGTTGAGCTTTTGTGGGATACAGAAAACACATCAGAGCCACAATTCAATCTCCCAGGCCATTTCTGCAACACACAATATCTTCATTTTGCTCCAAATCCACAGAGAAAGTTATCTAAAGGTTCCAAAGCCTGCCTTTGGCCTTTCGGAAATCATAGCTATCTCTATTGTGAAACATCTGAGTGGAGATTACATTGCGAGATTTCTTTCGGAAAGGTCTTGGAAAGGTTCAGCCGTTTCCTTGTGGACTTGTCATGTGAGCTTTATGTAGAGAATGATGATGCGGGGAGTGAAACAGGACCCGATATCTCCCTCTCAAGAACACGGACACGGGCCATTTAAACGGTCCGCCAGGAGACGGGTAATGGACACGCTGGAAATCAAACCATGAATGCTTGATGTGGCATCACAGGATTCCATCTGTTTGGTGCAGGACCTCTAGCACTTTGTCTGACAATAACTCAAAACCTTGTGTCATCATTTATCAAGAGATCAAAGCACTGATTCGTCATATGACAGGTCTGCGGCTTTGCCAGCTAACACTCCAAGACGTCTGATATACTACTTGTAAAAGGCTGGCAGCTATAGAGGCAGCATGGGCATGCTAAGTGGGGTACCCAACTATTTCTCTCTTTCAGACCTTCTTCTCACCACGACACACACAGTTATCAGACCTGACTAGGCTGAAGAAGCTATGAAGGGTAGAGTACAAATGTCAACACATACACATACATGTACATGTACAGGAGTACAACTTCAGTGTTGTCATACCAAGCAGCTTGACATGATGACAACGCTTTTAATTACCTTCGGGTACGGAAGTACTGGGCTTGTTTTGGGTAGCTCAGTTTGTGTTTTTTGCTTGTCCTGAAACCTTTGGTTGCATGCTGGGTGGTAGGTGATTTTGACAATTATATGGGATAAGTGGGTGGCATGTGGAGGAATTAAGGACAGTGTAATACTGTCTTGATTAAATTACGTGATACAATCCCCTCCACAGTTTCAATACATTCAAACAATGATTCCTGGAGGTCTAAAGATCACGAAATCCCAAAATACATCCCAGAAGTCTGAAATCTTTAATTTCTTCAGTCGTTTCAGAAAAGAACTACCATTTATCAGAGATGGTCCAGTCTGCTTCAGAAGCATACAGTTAAAATCTGTTTTGTCCAATGTTACTTTGTTGCCACGAGGGTACAGTTAGCAGTTCCCATCCAATCAGAGTCATTAGAATGCGAGTGCTTTAGCTTCCTGCCATCGTTCAGACAATGATAGGCTCCCACATCCACCATCTCCGTCTCAGCCTTCCTCGGCAATCCAGCGGGTAACACGACACTAGAGATGGGCCATTAAGTTGTCCATTACGTTTATGACTGGAGGATGTGTTCGGGAGATGTCAGAGAGGGTCGTTTCAGCAGGATTCAGCAATTCTTTGAGTTGAAGGCTGGCGCCAGGATCACTTACAACGTCTGCTTCCTCCACAGACTGTTCCAGGGAAGACTCCAGTTACGACAGATGGGATTAAAACCCACACAGGAGGATTGTTACATTTCATAGCCCTTCCCCTCACAAACTCAAGCACTAATGAAAAGGGCCGTTGGTACGGAGCCTAATGCATGATGTCATCGGTAAGGATCCTCCTTGCACGCACCGTTCTCCTACATTAGGTAGTTATGCCGTCTAATGCACACATCAAAGACGGTGCCGCTCCAAAATGAAAAGGCTGTCTTTACATCCCTTCATATAAGATTAGGGCTTGTCAGAACTGATTCCCACTGTCATGTAGTAGAATTTCATAGCCACACAAGGACCCCTTTGCTGACACCTCTATTCCACTTCATGTGTGCAAACTAATGTACCATTCAACATCATCATTAAAAAACATGTACATGTATGAGGGTGACAGCAGACCTTTGAAATCAGTATTGTTTACTTTCCTACAACAGTAAACCTTGCAAGGGAGGTGATTTGCATACAGAATATTTAACAATAGACATTGCTAAGCCATCCTCTTCAACAGTCAATTTTGTCACCAACTCAAGTGTCTAAATAAAAAAAATCTTTGCCGTCCTGTGGCAAGTTCTGCAGTCTTTTGGGAATAAGAGAATAGTGTTGATCACAATTATATTCAAAATCAAGTCACATTCCAAATTTTTCTGCCATTTTCTATAGATGATTAAGCATGTCTGTGCATGTAGCTAGCATAATTGTCAGTTTATTATATCAGATGCATCATTAAATTGTGATGTCTTTATGGTTGGTAATAGTTGTCACAAGGGTTAATTAAAAGTACTACATTTTCTTTGTTGGTGATGTTATGCTGTATATTTCACAATTTACACATGTCTTCTCCACTAGTTTTCTACAAGCAAAGTTTTATGATGCAGTCACATTTGCTGTACGATTTGATGTCAGAGAATTTTCAAGCAGGCTGTTACAGAACTAACTGCCGACAATGGTCTAAGACAGCCTTTGCTGTCATAAGACAACTGTAATTTGTACAACTCATGAAAGACTGTCCAAATAATGCCCTTAGCTATAGTTTACGATCATACAACAAAATTGACCAGAACCAGCTACTACAGACAGTTATTCAGATCACAGATGAACAGAGAAGTCTCCCGTACAGTAGCCACTCTCCACATGCAGCCATGACTTCCCCACAGCCTCCTGCACTGTAACCTTGGGGAAGCAAATGTTCTCTAACCAGATTTCCCATCTTGTTTTGCAAGTAGACCCATCATGACCTTCCAATAAAATACCAGGGAAGTACACCTGCCATTTGCCAAACATGAAGGACCGCCGATTGTTCTCACGGCGCCGTGTAATGGCCCGCCTTTTGAGACCCCTGACGTTGTTAAATCAAAGTTTGACACACAGGCCATTTCCATATTGATAACTCCTGTGCAGAAAACCCCCCTGTGGACTGTGTATGCCCTCCTGCCGTCACTTTCCTGTACGCGAGGTTGATTGGTGACATTTGTGTCTAGTTTCAGTGAAAGGTTGGCCACCGGCACATCTTCCCAACACCCCTTTGTCTTAAGATAATGGGCAAGACATTTAAGGCGTCACATCTACGGGGATTGCACCGCCGCTAATGGAACAGTTACG
>NW_017802636.1:599087-603704 GCF_001625305.1 Branchiostoma belcheri | reverse complement strand
ATTCAAACAATGATTCCTGGAGGTCTGAAGATCACAAAATCCCAAAATACATCCCAGAAGTCTGAAATCTTTAATTTCTTCAGTCGTTTCAGAAAAGAACTACCATTTATCAGAGATGGTCCAGTCTGCTTCAGAAGCATACAGTTAAAATCTGTTTTGTCCAATGTTACTTTGTTGCCACGAGGGTACAGTTAGCAGTTCCCATCCAATCAGAGTCATTAGAATGCGAGTGCTTTAGCTTCCTGCCATCGTTCAGACAATGATAGTCTCCCACATCCACCATCTCCGTCTCAGCCTTCCATGGCAATCCAGCGGGTAACACGACACTAGAGATGGGCCATTAAGTTGTCCATTACGTTTATGACTGGAGGATGTGTTCGGGAGATGTCAGAGAGGGTCGTTTCAGCAGGATTCAGCAATTCTTTGAGTTGAAGGCTGGCGCCAGGATCACTTACAACGTCTGCTTCCTCCACAGACTGTTCCAGGGAAGACTCCAGTTACGACAGATGGGATTAAAACCCACACAGGAGGATTGTTACATTTCATAGCCCTTCCCCTCACAAACTCAAGCACTAATGAAAAGGGCTGTTGGTACGGAGCCTAATGCATGATGTCATCGGTAAGGATCCTCCTTGCACGCACTGTTCTCCTACATTAGGCAGTTATGCCATCTAATGCACACATCAAAGACGGTGCCGCTCCAAAATGAAAAGGCTGTCTTTACATCCCTTCATATAAGATTAGGGCTTGTCAGAACTGATTCCCACTGTCATGTAGTAGAATTTCATGGCCACAGGAGGACCCCTTTGCTGACACCTCTATTCCACTTCATGTGTGCAAACTAATGTACCATTCAACATCATCATTAAAAAACATGTACATGTATGAGGGTGACAGCAGACCTTTGAAATCAGTATTGTTTACTTTCCTACAACAGTAAACCTTGCAAAAGAGGTGATTTGCATACAGAACAATCATGTACAAAATCATGGCTGAAATAAACAACATTTCAGAGAATACAAGGATTTCGTCAAACAGGTGACACAAAAATATTGTCAAGTCACATTCCAAATTTTTTCTGCCATTTTCTACATTTTCTATTATCATAAGATGATTCAACATGTCTGTGAATGTAGCTGGCATAATTGCCAGTTTATTATATCAGATTAGTGTATGCATCATTAAAATTGTGATGTCTTTATGGTTGGTAATAGTTGTCACAAGGGTTAATCAAAAAGTACTACATTTTCTATGTTGGTGTATATTTCACAATTTACACGTGTCTTCTCCACTAGTTTTCTACAAGCAAAGTTTTACAATGCAGTCACAATTGTTGTTATGGGTTCACCACAAAGTGGTGAAACCATATTGCTTTTTCTCATGATTCTCCTCCTTCTTCTTCTCCTCCTGCCATTTCTTTAAATGGATTCAGCTTCTTCATTTTGAGGCCTAAGGACCTGAAATTTGGTATGGAGGTACAGTAGGCAAATACCCCCAGGCGTTTTTTAAATTTTTGTGATACAGGCTTTTAGAATGGTTTTATTTGAGTTTTTTGGCTGTGTTATAGCAAATGTATTACTGAGTTAGTGTGCAGTGTTACCACATTTGGGCATGAGTCATCACAATGGAATGCAGGGCATCAACCAATAGGCATGCAGCTTTCCTCTATTCTCCTTGCTGATTGGCTGTTGGAATTTAACAGGCTTAACTTAATTAATACCTGCACAGAGCCATTCCATACTGACAGTAGGTCTGTATTCAAGTGTTTTGGTAGGTATTTTAAGCTTTCCTGCTCCAGCATTGGAATGCGGGGCATGAACGCTTCTTTTTTCTTGAAAATCAACAGTTTGCATTATGCAATTAAAAATCCTAACCAATAATGTAGGGAATAGCTATCCAACTGTTGTAGTCTTAGTTGTATGTTACTTCATACTATAGTTATATCAATGTAAAGCATTGTTTTCCCTTGTGTTTCTCATTCTTTCCCTGCCATGTCGTAAAATGTGGTGAAGCCATTGCTGTATTTGCTCCAAAGCAAATGTCGGCCTTTCTAGTTAGATTTTGATGTCACAGAATTTTCAAGCTGGCTTTGACAGAACCAACCATAGGCAGGGGTTAAACTCTAAGATGGCCTTTTCATTAAGACAACCGAAATTTATACAACTTATGCAGAACTTTCTGAAGTATGCCCTTAGTCTGTGACAAATTTGACCGGAACCAGCTACCACAGACAGTTACTAGTACATGTATTCACATCACAGATGAACAGGGGAGTCTCCCATACTGTGGACTCCCATGACGTCCTCACAGCCTCCTGCACTGTAACCTTGGGGAAGCAAATGTTCTCTAACCAGATTTCCCATCTTGTTTTGCAAGTAGACCCATCATGACCTTCCAATAAAATACCAGGGAAGTACACCTGCCATTTGCCAAACATGAAGGACCACCGATTGTTCTCACGGCGCCGTGTAATGGCCCGCCTTTTGAGACCCCTGACGTTGTTAAATCAAAGTTTGACACACAGGCCATTTCCATATTGATAACTCCTGTGCAGAAAACCCCCCCTGTGGACTGTATATGCCCTCCTGCCGTCACTTTCCTGTACGCGAGGTTGATTGGTGACATTTGTGTCTAGTTTCAGTGAAAGGTTGGCCACCGGCACATCTTCCCAACACCCCTTTGTCTTAAGATAATGGGCGAGACATTTAAGGCGTCACATCTACGGGGATTGCACCGCCGCTAATGGAACAGTTACGACTGCCAGATTCTCCTGCTGCTTTATAGCCTGTTTGGAAGCTTAGGCGATCTTTTCCTCCAGGAATCGCTGCCAAGCAAATGAAGAAATTGAATTCTGCTCATGCCGCACGGCTTACGTGGGAACCAAGGTCTCTCAGCAAGTGTTATGGATGTTCTCAGACTACAAATTACTCTGGGCTAGCAACTAACTTTAGGGCGTAACTACTGAGCTGGCTGGGGGAGAAATAGCTCCCCCAAAAAATATGTTCATTTCAGTGCCTTATTCATTCTTAGTAACAACAGGAAATAGCACATCATGGACTTTTTCTTCCTAGAACAACTAAATATGCAAGACTGGTATCATGTCTACAAGCACCGGCAATAACTGACATCACCTCTTTCCCCTGTAGGACAATGATGTTGCACTTACGAAGAGAAGATACTAATCATAACCGACTCCGACCACCACCTTTCTTGGGTCAGAGCCAGCTCCTCATCACGAGGTACTGTGGAAAAGACCTCATGCGTGAGAAGGCAACGTAAATGGGTTGGGAACCTTTTCAAGATGGAAAATATGTCTCCGTTACCATGGCCATTAAGAAGGAGTAATCCAGATGGGAATGATGATTATCCGTCTTGCTCAGTAGAACTGGTGCCTGCGATGAGATGTGGTGAATGAAGGATGGCTGACTGCAAGATGAGGGGGAGTGTTTGATGGAAGGCATTAATCTGGTCTTCAATCTGACATGAAGAAGTCAGGGAAAGGGAGGACCATCCAGCTTTTCAACTTAAGTGTATTGATTATGTGCCCAATTGAACTCCCTGTATACATAATCAAGTGTCTTAGCATTCTCTAACAATCACTATTACTGCTCATTGTTACGTTACCACAAAATTCCTGTACATATCTAACTAGAGTCCAAATCTTGCACATACTCAATGCTGTCTACAACTGATAGCTTCATGTCATCAAAATGTTATCATCACTTTGCCCCACTTATCAGAAAACAGCACCATCCCTAACCATATCCACTCAGCTTCTGATCATAAATTCCACCGACTTGAAACGATCCTATCAAGAACCACTGTGGCTACACATCAAATGGACCATTTTTGGTCCAATCTTCCAAAGTTATCAAAGTCAAGTCGTTATGACAAGTGGAGGGTTTGGGAGTGTTGATTGCCAGATTCTTTACTCCTCCGTTCCAATATAACATCATCCTTGAGTTGATGCCGTGTTGTCGTCATGCACAGCTGCTCCTGCAGGCTACATGTAGGAGAGCTGAGCCACTGTCAGGGGAACGTCTGGGAAGAATTGCATTAGGAGACAGGCTGATATAAAGCTGTTTTTGGCTGCAGTCCCGAGCGGCTGCAGAGCTAACCTCCGGAGGTGACGTGATTGGAGAAGATGGAGCGTCCTGTCTTGCAGCAACACTTAGCGGTGCACACACCAGTTCTTCCGCGACAGGGGTCCACTATAGTGCCCGGAAAAAAAGTGACGAAGGGGTTCCGATGGTTCATGTTTGAGTTTACATTTCTCATAATCTGCTGCAAAATGGGATTAGCTACTAACATGGCTGAAAAGTGTAAGAAGTGGCGTGTTTTGGGTGAAAATTGATTTCGGCCGAGACTTACTTCCGGTGTCCTTCCGCCCTGAGCGCGGTGCTTCGGTTTGACCTAGTTTTGCCTTGTATGCGTTCTGGGGGGTGCTGTAGCTATGCCTCGCGCGACGGGCTATTGTGATAATCTCAGTGTTAGGGATTTTCCTTTTATACTTTTCTTAATAATACATAAGGGTTTTCTCTTTCCGACCATATAAGTCATATCGGTGGCAAAAATCTGGGTGATGGGTTTAATTCCACGTGAAAATGGCCAATTTTT
>NW_017802636.1:595376-599067 GCF_001625305.1 Branchiostoma belcheri | reverse complement strand
GCACATAGCACTCTGATATTTCCACCTTACTTATCCAATGATAACGACAGAGACTACTCCGCTGTGACATTTCCCGGCTCATTTCGGAATTTTACACCGAGATTTACGCATTACCACCAAATCTCCTTACCTTTCCCTCTTACAGTGCGTGGTTGTCATTTTAAACACGGAACTGGAAATATGGGCACGGAACATACATGTAACTAACACAGCATCAGTATGTGTATCAGGATCATCCTCCTATCATGGTCACATCTATCAGTTCTATCTATTATTCACGATCCCGCTTCTTAAATTACCTTCCCTAATCCATCTGGTAAGAAGTAATCCATACTGGAACATTTCTGACGCAGCCAGAGGCTAGATCAATGCAACTGCTCTGTTCTTGGTCTACCTCTCACTGTCGGGACTATTTTCAACAATATGTGATTCTTCAATGAATCCATAACTGATTTTTAGGGGTGATTAAGCAAACTGACAATAATGCACTTTCTGTATCTGATATCAGTTCTTTAACAGGACTTACCTGTAATCAAACATACTGGAACACCTTGTCCATTGGGAAGAATCTTGATGTTTTTCTAGTGTTTGGCAGATGTACTGCAAGCTTTACATGTTTGTTTGTGGAAGTATGTTTGTTTCACCACTTACTGGTTGCAAACTCAGTCAGAGGTATGCTACACACAATCTCTGAGTGCTGTGTGGACATGTGCATAACTAATATCTTCTAATAATCATCCATCTTGAGTAAACACTTTCAATTCCGTGAGGGATTCCTAGTTGTTTTGTTGTTGACACTGATGAACATAGGTAGTGACACAAGTTGATGTGAAGTCTGTGTGTTCTTACCATGGTGTACCAGGTACCCCCTGTGTAGCCACAGGTTTGGCCTTCTCTCTGGCCTTCTCCTCTTCTGTCTGTTCATGTTCCGCTTCTTCTTTCTTCTCTCCCTGCAGGGATAGGCAAGTGTCAATCATCTTGGTTCAACTTTCCCCACTATAACATCATCAATTTTCATTTTTGACGTTGGCGCTGTTGAAAGATGTGTACAGTCAATCAACCCTATTTAGCTGTGCCTTGGTATAGGGGATACAATTATTACGAAGCAACCAATAGCAAAAATTACATTGTTGTACATTGTACATGTAAATCAATCATATCAAGTCAGGTAAGAGTCATATTCCAAAATGCAGAAATTACAAGTGAAATTGTTAGATCGAATCACTGTAAGTGTTAGAACATTCAGTAAGGTCAAGGAAAAAAAATGTTGTGTTTCCTGTTTCAGTCCAGAAAAAATTAGGGTCGGTAGGTAGGGATTATCTTATTTTATTTTTATTTTTTATTTTTTTTTTAGACTTTGCTGATTGCTGTGTTTATATAAGCAGAACATGATGAAAAATCGATTGTGCAATATTATATTTCATCACTCAGGTACTCAGGTGTCAGATCATGGAGCTTTAAACGGTCGATCAGCTCGAAGAACTTAACAGATGTCCCTAGCCCTTGCAGGGCTAAATTCAGATTCAGGTCCTGATTCAAGTCTACAGGTTTTCATGGTTCTCCCAGGGATTTGGGAAGAAAAAAAGAGAACAAAAAAGAATTACTAAAAGAAAAAAAATTAATCTGCACAAAATTTTTAATTGGTTTCTATCCCTTTGTTTGCCTAAAAATCGATAGTGTGATTGTATCAATTTGAAACCCCAAAAAATTAGCTAAATCGGCGATTTAAGGTTATTGCGCAATGGACGTGCCCTATGACCTTCAACCTTTGGGGGTCATGCAGGCGTCAACAGCGCCCTCCCCCATGCCTTGCCAGTCCGTTTTCGTGGGCAAATTTCTGCTTTTTTAGAGGTTTTGCGACCTAAAAACTCACATCAGAGGAAAAATACACCACAGACGACATTTTCATGGTAAATATCGATAAATGGACCAGGCATTTTTCTGTCCCGTTGCCGATTTTGCTGATTTTCGCCATGTGCTTATAATTTGTTTACGTCGAAAGCTACCTTTCCTCGTCCGGTTTTATGGGCAAATTTTTTAGACGTTTTGGGACTAAAAGACCGACAAAGGGGGAAAAATAAATCATATACATTATTTTTATGAGAAATACTGCTATCATGGACCAGACATTTTTCTTTCGCGTTGCCGAATTTTTGCGGCCGCCGCATGCTGATGGTGCAGTACGGTAGGGAATTTTCTACGATTAGTTCGTAAATGTATCGGCTTTTAAACTTATTTTCGGAGTCGATGGCTTTGTTTTACAAACAAATCAGACAAATTATTAGCGTTGTTTACACGACTTCAAAACGCTTGCGGGGCGCCCGATGTTCCACCAATGACAGCGATTCTCTCGGTAGCGTCGTGCAAAATGTTTTGGTTCAGCAATATGCAGGGGTCCACACAAAAATAAGGCTAGGGTCGGCGTTTTTTTTTAGGGTCGGTCGGGAAACAGGAAACACAACATTTATTTTCCTAGGCCTAACTGTTACTGTGTCTGTGGTGGCCTATCAATGTGATTTATGCAGCTGGTACAATGTATGTGTAAAATGTGCTAATCAGCAAAATATTACGACACTGCACATGTACACGAGTGCCCCAAGTCTATTTAACAGGAACTCTTTACGATGGGAAGTACAGATCCATCCATGCAACTCTGTTATTGGAGTTGGGGCATCCTGGTCCCAGATTTCATTAAGCTCAACCTCCCTGCGAAAATGAAACTGTGAGTGTGGAGCCACTCCGGGGTTAGTCTGATGCCTGTGGGTATTGTACAGTAGACTGAACAGCCACTGGATCTCCAGGATGGGCCATCCTCATTCCTCAGCACCCATTACAAACTTCTACTTTCACAAGTTTCAGGAATCAAATTGGAACATGATTTATGACATCAACTGTTTATATGAGCTGCTAGCAAAATGTACGTATAATTTCAAAATGCTAAATCTACATGTGATATGTAAAGAACCGTTCAGGCAGTAACACAGCTAATAAATGTATCTCATGAAAATGCGTGGTCTTAATTATGTTTTCTGAACTCAGCACACATGTACATGTGCATGTACATACATTTGTAGTTGCCTACTGGTATATGGGCTTTGCGCAACATAGGGCATTACTCCCCTTCACTTCTCCTATCAAGAATGGCCCCTTGGTAATGTTCCATCCACTATCGGAGATCAATCCATGGTGCAGCTTCCAAACCACCAACTGATCCATCTAGCCTTGAACCTGGCGCCGGGGAGATTGGATCATCTTACGTAGTATACTATAATAGTAATGTATGTAGCATACCTGATATTCTCCATCCCACAAAACATAGAGCCACGTAATAACAACCCCCAACAAAGGCACTATGGTAACATAAGCTTTTGCGTTAACTTTGTAACTGATGGGAGATTTTAAAGCCACTCCAGAAACTAATGGCTGGCCCGTGTTCCCGACAGGAAATCTATTCTTGCTTGCCAATTATAAAGCGTTCCCTCCACATCTTGCCTTTATCAATCCCGGGGGAGGGCCGGGCATTGATTTTGCCTGGAGATGCTGTTACACGCCGCTGAACAGTTTATTATGGGCTGTACTCCCAGCTATTGTTCAGGCCGCGTGAAGGAGAAGCCGGAGAGATAATGGTGATGGGATACCTGCTGTTCCCAGAGTTATTCCACAGATCAGGGACTGCATGTCTTCAGGCAGT
>NW_017802636.1:573812-595356 GCF_001625305.1 Branchiostoma belcheri | reverse complement strand
GGAATTTTACACCGAGATTTACGCATTACCACCAAATCTCCTTACCTTTCCCTCTTACAGTTCGTGGTTGTCATTTTAAACACGGAACTGGAAATATGGGCACGGAACATACATGTAACTAACACAGCATCAGTATGTGTATCAGGATCATCCTCCTATCATGGTCACATCTATCAGTTCTATCTATTATTCACGATCCCGCTTCTTAAATTACCTTCCCTAATCCATCTGGTAAGAAGTAATCCATACTGGAACATTTCTGACGCAGCCAGAGGCTAGATCAATGCAACTGCTCTGTTCTTGGTCTACTGCTCACTGTCGGGACTATTTTCAACAATATGTGATTCTTCAATGAATCCAAATAGAAAGTGATTTTCAGGGGTGATTAAGCAAACCGACAATAATGCACTTTCTGTATCTGATATCAGTTCTTTAACAGGACTTACCTGTAATCAAACATACTGGAACACCTTGTCCTTTAGGAAGAACCTTTATATTTCTAGTGTTTGGCAAATGTACTGTAAGCTTTACATGTTTGTTTGTGTGAAGTATGTTTGTTTCACCACTTAATGGTTGCAAACTCAGTCAGAGGTATGCTACACAAAATCTCTGAGTGCTGTGTGGACATGTGCATAACTAATATCTTCTAATAATCATCCATCTTGAGTAGACACTTTCAATTCCGCGAGGGATTCCTAGTTGTTTTGTTGTTGACACTGATGAACATAGGTAGTGACATGAGTTGATGTGAAGTCTGTGTGTTCTTACCATGGTGTACCAGGCACCCCCTGTGTGGCCACAGGTTTGGCCTTCTCTCTGGCCTTCTCCTCTTCTGTCTGTTCATGTTCCGCTTCTTCTTTCTTCTCTCCCTGCAGGGATAGGCAAGTGTCAATCATCCTGTTTCAACGTTCCCCACTATAACATCATCAACTTTCATTTTGAAAGATGTGTGAAGTCAATCAACCCTATATAGCTGTGCCTTGGTATAGGGGATACAATTATTACAAAGCAACCAATAGCAACAATTACATGTAAATCAATCATATCAATAGTCAGGTGAGAGTCATACTCCAAAATGCATGGTAGAAATTACAAGTGAAATTGTTAGATCGAACCACTGTTAGAACATTCAGTAACTGTTACTGTGTCTGTGGTGGCCTATCAATGTGATTTATGTAGCTGGTACAATGTATGTGTAAAATGTGCTAATCAGCGAAATATTACGACACTGCACATGTACACGAGTGCCCCAAGTCTATTTAACAGGTAGTCTTTACGACGGGAAGTACAGATCCATCCGTGCAACTCTGTTATTGGAGTTGGGGCATCCTGGTCCCAGATTTCATTAAGCTCAACCTCCCTGTGAAAATGAAACTGTGAGTGTGGAGACACTCCGGGGTTAGGCTGATGCCTGTGGGTATTGTAGAGTAGATCGAACAGCCACTGGATCTCCAGGATGGGCCATCCTCAGCACCCATTACTAACTTCTACTTTCACAAGTTTCAGGACTCAAATTGGAACATGATTTATGACATCAACTGTTTATATGAGCTGCTAGCAAAATGTACGTATAATTTCAAAATGCTTAATCTACAAACTAAAGCTGTTAAAACTTGTGATATGTAAAGAACTGTTCAGGCAGTAACACAGCTGATAAATGTATCTCACGAAATTGCGTGGTCTTAATTATGTTTTCTGAACTCAGCACACATGTACATGTGCATGTACATACATTTGTAGTTGCCTAGTGGTATATGGGCTTTGCGCAACATAGGGCATTACTCCCCTTCACTTCTCCTATCGAGAATGGCCCCTTGGTAATGTTCCATCCACTATCGGAGATCAATCCATGGTGCAGCTTCCAAACCACCAACTGATCCATCTAGCCTTGAACCTGGCGCCGGGGAGATTGGATCATCTTATGTAGTATACTATAGTAATGTATGTAGTGTGGATGTAGCATACATTTGTACCTGATATTCTCCATCCCACAAAACATACTGCCACTTCTCTATGTAATAACAACCCCCAACAAAGGCACTACGGTAACATAAGCTTTTGCGTTAACTTTGTAACTGATGGGAGATTTTAAAGCCACTCCAGAAACTAATGGCTGGCCCGTGTTCCCGACAGGAAATCTATTCTTGCTTGCCAATTATAAAGCGTTCCCTCCACATCTTGCCTTTATCAATCCCGGGGGAGGGCTGGGCATTGATTTTGCCTGGAGATGCTGTTACACGCCGCTGAACAGTTTATTATGGGCTGTACTCCCAGCTATTGTTCAGGCCGCGTGAAGGAGAAGCCGGAGAGATAATGGTGATGGGATACCTGCTGTTCCCAGAGTTATTCCACAGATCAGGGACTGCATGTCTTCAGGCAGTATGAGGCTGATTTTGATCTCTTCCAGTGGGAGAAATATAATATCACAGCCAAGTTTTCTTATAAAAAAAAACATAATGATTTGACTTTTGTCATGATTCTTGTAGTGTTATTATTAAACATCTTCAACTTAGTACCAGTACTCAAATTTTTCTCCAGTTGTATTCCTTATAGAGAATAGAAAGACTTTAGAAGATAGGAGTACTGGTACTAAGTTGAAGATGTTTTAAAAAAAACACTACAAGAATCATGAGAAAAGTCAAATGCATGATGTTGTTTCCTAATTTTTGTTTGTTTGTAAACCTTTCTAGATTACAGTAATATCAAGATCTTGCACATTTTGTTGCATAACGAAAGAATCTTTTGGCTGCAGAAACAAATTAAAGTTCTCCAATAACTGAGTTCATAACAGAAAATGATGTGGCTTAGCTGGAAAATGGCAGGCATCTCCGGAGACTAACCCAGCCTTACAAAAAGTAACACCATCACATCAAAGGCACAAGAAGTATTGCCTTGCCTTAAGCTAGGGATATAAAACTAATACGCTCCATATATTTGAGCAATAGAAAGCCAATGACAGCACTACAAAGGCGAGTTTTATTACGACTTCTTGCGTGATATTGCACGGGCAATAACACTGGGAGATTTACAGCGTGGGGTAAAACTTTCATATCAACAGGATCTCGTCTTGGCTCTGTGACAGTGATACTTTATCAGCACTCATGTGGACTGTGAAGACATGCCCTCCGCATGAACTCTGGGGAATTGTCACCAACTTATGTCTGTCCAGAACAGTCTGGGCAGATGATACAGATAACAGTTTTATGTAAGGTTTCATACATACTGTAGAAGTTAAATCTTCATTTCTAACACTATTAGATGGATGGATACATGTTTATTAGCAGACATGCACTGCAAATAAGTAAGTTATGATGATATAACTCTGTGCCAATCTGATCTGCTTCTGATTGTTAAATATGCACTTGCTATTAAGTTGTTCTACATAAAACTGGCTTCATCTAGATGGAAAATGGTATAATAAAATTGGTATGTAATAACAGTGTCCCTATAACTCTAAATGGTCTACTCATTCCCAATTTAGTGCTTGTCAGGATTTGAGTGTTAAGGTGTAAAGATGTTGTCCAACAACCATCATAGATCTATGTCTGTGCTTGCCACTGTAATATCATGAGAGAGTGAGGAAACTCACCTCTGATTCGTCCCCTTCCCTTTTGTCCTCCTCTGCCCCTTCCTCAGTCTCCATCTTCTCCTCCTGGCTCTGTTCCCCTTCCTTCTTCTCTTCTTCTTTGGCAGCTTCAAGTCCAGCTGTACATAAAAGACAAAGTGACGATGTTCAATATTTATTTATTTATTTATTACAATTAACCACATACATAATATACATGGAGGGCATGGTGGAACAGGTGCACCTAAGTGCACCTTTTCAAGGCCACCATGCCCACCATGATCTAGGGAAATCCAAGCTGTGGACCAGGGTTTGTCTTACCTTGCTTACATTTGCTGACACCTTCCTGAGAGCTTCTGACTGTAGCACTGCTTCTCGCTACTCCAGTTAGAAGCTCAAGGGAACTTAGATATTACAACATGTTTCTTTTTTTGATAGAGAGACATTAAAGATGGTCAAAGCACAACAAATTTACTGTCTGCTTGGAGATTTATTGTAAACAATGTCAGTTCAGGTGTCTGCTATCTATGCATTATAAGTAGTTTCTGAAGAGTTTGCTGCTTATCAGAGCATGCCCATACATCTCGTTGTCTTTTCACTGCAAAAAGGAGCGGCAGCTTATTGAAACCCTTTCAATTACAGGCTCTCCTTTCGTTTGCGAGAGGAGGACCTGCAACAAATTCCTGCAGAATCCACTTCAAAGCCTGCCAAGTACTTCCACAAGGTTACCTTCATTACACGGCTTACAAGTCAAACACGAGCAATCGCTGGCAGCGACCTGTGTGATTGCTGTGAGGCCATTACCATGCCCACACACCAGGAGTTCACCTTGGGAGAGATGGATACACCCAGTTCCACAGAGAAATGCCGGCCTGACTACTCAATGTCTCGGGAAAGGAGGCCATTCGTAAAGGGAATAGCTTGATACCTTCCTCATTTAATACAAATGTCATGGTGCAAAAAGGAAGTCTCATGAAGTACAAGGGAAGCTGCTGGATGGTATACAACTTCGTAAATCTTGAAAAAATCAAAGAAAGCCACAACAGAAAATTTGTAGTATAGAGTAACAAAATAACATCCTCCATACACTGATGAAGGTTAGATATCCAGGTAAACAATATTAAAAAAAAATTCAAACTCTACAACTGGTAATGTTCTTAATTTATCCAGTAGTAGAGATTGGGGTGTCTTTGACTTGTACATGTAGTTTGAATAATATCACCCATAGTGCCACAGAATTATGTTCAAATCAAACTTCTATAAATGAAACACTTTTATCAAATGGAAGTGACCTTCAAGAATACAACATACACGCTTGAATTAAAGCCTTGGCTGTAAATGAGTTAGAGCCCCAGGATGTCCCTCCAGAAAACTTCAAAGTTTATGTAATTTACTATGTACAAAATTGGTCCCAACGAGCCGGGCGAATGCACGGTACACTATATATAATATATAAGGGAGGAAGGGCCGATGCACCAGGGGACAAATCAAGTGTAGCGAATGCATCATCAGCACACAATTATCCGGCGGCACCCATTGGGAGGGGTCATCTCAGATTAATGACGTGTTTCAAATGAACGGAAAGGTGTTTATAATCAAGTCTGCAGCTCGCAATTCCTAAGTGCTATATTAGACGCATGGTATATTAGATGCATGGTAACAAAACTGACTTCAGACTGATGACAAAAACCTTTAATAACCTACACGTCAAAAGTATAGTTTGTTTGATTTGTTACAAAAAATCTGAATGCTTCATCCCAAGTCAAATAATACTAGTGGGTGGCATCAACATGCAAAGTTTTGTTACTTTCAGTATAACTTCTGGTGGCTGTGATCATTCACATAGCCAGACTGGTGCAGAAGTCAACTACAGATGGTACCAAATTTCACTAACGACAAAAATGAAGGACGCTCAAGAATCCAAAGCAGATTCCCAGGCAAACTTTATGACTGGAATCCGCCATTTAGACAGGCCGAATACTCGAATCTTAGACGTCTAATCTCTCACTTAATTTCCTTCTGATTGCACCCGGCATGCCCCCCTAGATTTGATGAGGGAAGAAATTGGCTCAGCCCGGCACACTGATTGCTCATAGCCTTGGAATTAGTACCATAAATTTTTCATGTCCTCCTTCTGTACTCCTGGGCGAACAGATGGCTGGTAGACGTGCCGCGGGCCGGGGAGCGTGTGCGCTCTGCTGGGTGGAGTGTCATTAGGGTGACAAGTGTGGGGACGGGAAATGGCACGACTGTCTGTTTGTTATTCCGACATATCTTTCAGGATACCAATCGACACCACATTTCTGCGACTAATGACAGTTGCAGCCTTACTTTCCAGACAACCTGGTGTCCCTGCTGACTTCAACTTCTGCCGACACTGCAGACGGAGAGAAACTTCTGTATGTATTACAATGATTGATTGCACAAGTGGGGTTTATTATGTCTGGGTAAGAATGGCAAAGTGGATGGCCTGATTTCAAAGCAGCATGTCTAGTGCATTTACAATGTATGATTGTTTTCAAATGACAGAAATAAAGATTATTCTTTTAGCACTGGTAATTTAGGGATATAGGGTGCTACACTTTTGAAAATACATTTATGGTATAAAAACAAGTTGATCAGCACAAGCTAATGTCTTCACACCAATAATCCTTATACGTGTGTATAATCATACGAAGGTATTTTACCATATACATGTACATCTACCAATCATCTGACCAACCAACACTATCTGGACAACCATTATTCTTAAGCCACCATTTTTCCTCAGTCTCTGAGTGGTTGCTGAGACCAGGTTTGACTGTATGTGACTGAGACCGTATCTAACTGACACCAGGTTTGACTGTATCTGGCTGAGACCAGGTTTGACTGTATCTGGCTGAGATCAGGTTTGACTGTATCTGGCTGAGATCAGGTTTGACTGTATCTGGCTGAGACCAGGTTTGACTGTATCTAGCTGAGCCCCAGCTTTGACTACGTGTATCTGGCTGAGACCAGCTTTGACTGTATCTAAATGGTACCAGCTTTGACTGTATCTGGATGAGACCAGGTTTGACTGTATCTACCTGATACCAGGTTTGAATGTACCTGACTGAGACCAGGTTTGACTGTACCTGACTGAGACTGTATCTAGCTGAGACCAGCTTTGACTGTATCTAACTGATACCAGGTTTGACTGTATCTAACTGATACCAGGTTTGACTGTATCTAACTGATACCAGGTTTGACTGGCTGTTCCACATGATCTCACCTGCCGTGATGGCTGCTGTAGGGCTGGCAGCCTGCTGGTTGGTGGCATCGATGGCGTTCTGCAGGTCCTTGGGTTTCTCCCAGGTGGACTCCATGGTGCGGTGGTTGTAGTAGTACGTTCTCCCGTCGGCGTTGCGATGTTCCGACCACTCGCCGTTCAGCAGGGTGACCTGAGGGGTGACCTGTGGAGGAAACATGCCTGGAGGCATGCCGTGGGGAACCATCCCTGGAAAGAACAGTCAAAACCATCTTAACTTATTGGCACTTCTGGCAGCAGACCTACTTCTTCTACATGTACTACTCATCTAAAGGCACAACCTTACTCCTGTGCTTTTTGAACATCAATCAACAAAAAAAACACCATTATTCTACATAGGGTAGCATTATTTGAACAACTTCATGCAAAGTGATACAATCCAGCAGCTTGCATCATTCAGTCATAGCAAATAGCAGCAGCATTTCTTGAGATTTCACTTAATGATTCATACAGTCATGCATTTGGTATTTGCCTTGAAGCCTTATATACATGTAAAGAAGCAGTCAGGTATGTTAATCATCCTACAACGTGCATGTGCAGTGCCACTAAGTACATGCCTTTTCATCCAGTGGAAAGCCTGGCTAGATTGTGAATTCAAGTGTCACAGAGAGGTGTCAAGGTGCAAGACAGTGGAAAGTGCTATGGACATTATAAACACATTCTGGACCGCATGGGTCTTGGAGATGACAAGATGAGAATCAGAATGATGGAACCACATTTATAGAATCTATAGAGTGTTCTCTTTTTTCATGGAAGTATTTTTTTTAAATGGAACACTAGATGTACAACACTTGCTGGGCATTGAAATGTGAAGGAAAGGGACACGCAAGACAAATGGAGAAAGACCTGTTGCTAGAAATTATCTACATGATATACATATATACAGTACTCAAGGTAATGGTGATGATACCCTTACAAACAATGCCTCTTTTAACCTGACAATGGTTCAGCTGCACATCCATTCAACTGCACAACGTGCATCCTTACAAAAAGTATCTCGTCATCGAAATGTTAAGAACTTTGAGCTGTGATACATTGCCGATGTTCTGTTTTTTTTGTGAGCAGTATGCTGATGATTGGATGTAGGAAGATTGTGCAGTTGGAGGAGATGGCACAACAGTGGGAGGGATCATGCACAGGGGTGGGAACATGCTGTAACAATGTTAAGAACCTGGAAGTGGCATGCCATCCACGAGGGGGCCAGCATGGATGCGGTACCGACGCAAAACCGCTGTACCACCCAGTGGATGTCGGATTTTCCCCTCTATCAACTCGGGCCTCAGAAAAGCAACATCTGAGTTGAAATAAAGGCCTGAATCGGTCAATGCTGTCAAGTGAGTCCTGGGGGCATTCAAAGGTTGCTATGCACTTTTGGTACAAAAAAAAATGAATAGGGGGGAAGAGAATGTTCGGTTCAAGAGCATTGGTTTGCTTTAGGGCGAATCAGAGAGACAAGGTGAAGGGGAAGTTGTAACCGACTCGTAAGATTTACATGAGCATACTCAAACCTGCATCATATAGGAAAAATCTTTTAGGGTGTTGAAGATTTAACAAACAATACTGTAGCCCAGTCTGTCCTTTTTAAACAATAGTTACTCCTGTAGATAAGTCATGGCAACACCTAAGGGTGGTCAGTATAGCTGGGTGTAAGCTGTAGAACTTCTCATCACCTTTGAATGTCATGTCACTTCAGTTTGGGCCAAAGAGGGAGGGGCATTCTTATAACAGCCAATATAAATATCATCGCTCCAAAAACAAGAAAACCAACTGGGAACAGGGAAATGTCCATCTGTAACAAGTTGAATATTGGGAAAATTACAGTATTTTATTTACTCTTGGTGTTTATTCACTTTAGAGAAAGATGCCCTCTCAAAACAAGAGGATGCAAATGGCAAAAAGGGGATCCACTATATAATTGCAATTTTAAGAGCCCTTCTTGGGAGATGTCTGTGGTTAACAGTTGTGGTGACAGAAGGGAGATTAGCATGTTTCCCGGGTGACAGTGTCCACCTTCACGTAGTGTAGGTCAGGGGAAAACTCCAGGAGTTAGCTGACAAAGTGTACGTGGTTCACACAGCACCAGGCATGCACACACAGTCATTACCAGGCATTCCAGGCATGGGCATCATCCCCGGGATGGGCATGCGGAAGGGCGGCATCATGGGAGGCATGGCCTGGTGGATCATGTGACCCATGGTGGGCAGTCCGGGCGGCTGCTGGCCTGGTACAGGTAACATGGGCGGCGGCTGGGTCAGGGCCAGGGTCGGCTGGGGCGGGGCCACCTGGGCCGGGGCGGTGGTGACCGGCTGGGCGGGAGGGACCGCTGGAGCCTGGGTAACGACTTGAGCTGTAGAACACGGAGAAAAGAAAATATGTATGAATATAATATGAAGGGTTTAAGTATAAAAACAACAAGAAGCATTTCACAGTCTCTTAACTGAATTACACACTACTTTACATGTACATGTATTCAACACCACAATTTTTTACACTAAAAATACATGTACTCTAAAACTAGAAAAATACTAGACTAGAGTTTGAGGTTTCGAGAGTGATCAATCTGGTAGTGATGTACTGCCTCATCAACTTTGATGGGGCGATTTTCTACTGTATGGCAAACTATTGGAAAACAGATCTAGGAGTATCCACAATATTGGTGATGAGCCAGCATCTTGTTTTGAAACATTTCCTTCTACATGTTACTCATTAATCTGTGTTTTTACTGCAGGGCTGAGCACCACACAAGGGAGTAATGTAACACAAGAAAAGCCATATCCATCGATTTTCTGGCTTAGCTACTGGGAGGAGTGTGGCACAAGTATTGATAATATCGGTTTCAAAATGATGATGCCCCTTTGGTCATGTATGATCATATCATATCTATTCATCAACACACGTATATCTTCATCTACTAATGGCTTACTTAATAAAACCATTCAATACCCTCACACTTGAAAACAGAGAACAGAAAGAAGCACTGGTTAGCATTTACATGTATTCAATTCAGAATGACAGTATCAACAGGGGAAAAGTTTTGCCATTCACAAAAGGACAAGAATCATATTGAAAAGAAGAATGATGAATTGTGGGACCACGGAGGTCAAGTGCTCGTCGTACATCATCCCATGACAGTTTGCTAAAGTTTGGACTGGGCCATTTGTTTGATGGCAGAAACACGGGGAAGTAATGGAGTGCACTTAGGTGTTTGAAGGTGAGGCGGAAATGAGCAGTATTAGCGTGTTTGGATTGATTTTTACACAAAAACGAGGTTCCTCAGAGGACAAATTGAAGAACTTCAAGGCCTTAACTTGACAGCCTAAGAGGAAAATGTACTAATATTGTTATTTTGGCTCTAATTTTCAGCTCCTGTGAGTGTAATTGCCTCTCAGGCGCTACACTAAGGAAGTTTTAGTGCACCAAAGAGGCCACATCAGCAATGCTGCTGAGACGGCAAAGCACACTGAGCTGGGGGCAGATATATGGGTCAGAACTAATCCACTAATATCCCTGTTCTACACTGTAATAAAACTTAGGAATGTATCAAAGTGTCAGAAACTTCCTCTCGGCCATTTTTGCACTTACAATACATCTTCCGTTCCTCCACTCTAGAGGCTTGGTCCCATTAAATGCATCAGCATTGTCACAGGGAATATAGACGTACATTCCACTGACTACAGAAAAGGCTCATGTGAGATTTGACTGTTAGCTTGTCTATGTCAGATTATAATAGCGGAAACCGGAGGACAACTCCCGTCGGTAAGAAGTTAATGCAGCTCTTAAAGCTCTTTTATGATTGATATGAGGGAGGATAAAACGAGTACTTTGCTGTGCTGGCTCTGCTTTTGTCAGGGTTGCCACCGTGGGAGAACACGTTGCGTGAGGCGGTAAGTGTAAAGCAACAAGCTAAAAGCCTGCTGGGGTCCAAGGTCGGCACCAACACTTCTGTGGTTAAACTAGGGACAATGACTGCTACCAGCAGCAAACAAAACGCTGCAAATGGGACAAGGGGGTTTTCACATGCAAACAATCCACGGGGAGTGATTCAGTCTGCAGCGCTTCAGTGTACAAGAAACAAGAGGAGATCCCGGGTGAATAACATCACAAAGAAACATCTACACTCATTCACATCAACTGGCAATACTTATTGTGATATCAAGACAACCTAATCCTATATATATAAAGGAAGGTAGGCAAAGAAAAATACCCCTTAGCTTCTTGAAAGCCTAATCAGATTTCTGAATAGCTCTTCAGGGACCTTGTGAAAATAGTACAAAGGAAGAAGCCATCTTAAACAAACCCAGTCTGAATCTTGCTTTGTATCAAAGCAGAATGAACTTAGTTGAGAAAACAGTGTACAGGAGACAAAGTATATATAGTCTAGGAAAATAACTGGATTTAACAGTTGAATACTGATTGTGTATCTACATTTATGGCTGTCTAAATAACATGGTAAAGTTTAACTTGCCAACAAAATGTGTGTAGAAACCAGTTTTGTTTATTGATGATACAGAAAATGCAAAGAGATACAGTAATTGCATTTTTAATTGACAATGATAGCTGTCATCTTTGCTGCTTATTGAGGTAGACATAATTAAATGTTAAATAGGAAACACTTAGAATGACATCCCAACACTGGTGTAGGAATATGGTATAAAGCTAGATGTATAATTTAGGTGTAAGACAGCTGGCTTTTACCGTGTATGATCTCATGACAAGAAGTTTATGAGGCGTCCATCATTAAAACCTGGTTGATGTATAAAGGGAAAGGCACATATCTCAATGTTGACTGCCATCACCAGATGGCCCATAAAGCAGCCCTATCTACAGAACCGATGTGTCCGTGTATTAAAGACCAGTTCTGAAGGATTAATGGACAGGAAGCCTTTTAGCCATAACCCGAACAGGTCAAAGGTCAGCGACAGAATTTTCCATCTCCAGTGTTGTTAAATGGCCTAGTATACCATGGATTACGTTTTGGGCGGCTTCAAAGCCGGCCGGGTCAAAGGGGCGAGCATTAGAACCCGGCTCCATCTCCAGTAGGATGTGGGTAGTCTACAGTCACACTGGGATGTATTTATCAACCATGGTTAAATGGCCTGTAGTTGGCTGGATTATGGTGTGGGGAGATGTGAGCTCTGTCAGGGCAGA
The DNA here is from genome assembly GCF_001625305.1 of Branchiostoma belcheri. Classification (NCBI taxonomy): domain Eukaryota; kingdom Metazoa; phylum Chordata; class Leptocardii; order Amphioxiformes; family Branchiostomatidae; genus Branchiostoma; species Branchiostoma belcheri. Next base: position 583,357 of record NW_017802636.1, on the reverse strand, counting down.
GGTTAGATATGAAAAACTGGGCGATTTGGGGACTTATGGATGGCAGGAGGCCACAAGGTTTTAACTGGGAATAAAGGTTACGGCACTGCCCTGCTGTAATGGCAACTGATCTGTTGGAAGGAGATATATTTGGTAATGTATGCAAGGCCCTGTAACAACTACGTCAAAAAAGGTGATTCATTTCTTTTCAAATACATTTTCAACACAGCCTCTGCATCTTTTTTCCTCTATTGTTTCAAACCATTGCTGGCTGTAATGAGATCTTGACAACGTTAGACTGAAATGTTTCTGTGAGACCTAAATGTACCTGACTTGGAGTTTCTTGGGAATTGACATGATGTTTAATCATTTCTGTATCTGTATAGCCGGTATAACCGCCTTTCGGCGTAACACACCAGCTACATCATTGATGTGATGTTTACTGTCTGATATAATAATGCGTCTCAAATGAAACATTTGCATTCATGGAATACTGCTCAAAATCAGCTGAAAAAACTCGGGCCACACTAACTCGTTCTTGGCTACTTTCCACAAAAGAATGGTAAGTAGCCTGCTATGGTATGCTTCACAAGGAATGCCCCCCTCCCCCAGGATAAAGTGGTTGATGTTCCCTAGCTGTCCTGTTCAATATTACCACAACCTTCAAAGTGCAATGTCAAGTACATGGGGACATTACGCTGCTACACTTGCGTAAATCTCCCAGAGATATCAGCGTGGGATGTAGAGCCAAGTCCTGGGAGATACATGCGGATGGTCCTGCAGCAATGTCGCGGACCCTGCACCTTCTTAATGCTTCTTATGTATCACTGAGGTCGTGTGATGGAATAACACATGGGACTGAGATCAGCACATTTGCCATGGGCAACGCATCATCACTGCATGATGGATAAGAGAGTTTTGCAAGGATAAAGTTCCCTTTTTCCCCAGTAGAAGATACATTGTGAATTTGTAGATGAAACAATTCTGTGAAACTGCGTTGACTTTAGGGGAATTTGTACTCTTTGCCAAAAGGAAATTTTCCTGCTGTGCATATGTGATACTGAGATTGTATGGATATATGGCTTTAGTACTTTAGTAAATGTAAAGAACTCTAAACATATGTATAAAACCGCATGGCAGCCTGCAGGTTTTATTCCTACAATTCCATCTGTATCAATGGTACGGTGGTGACTTCAAAGCCAATTATGATAACACCGAGTCATGAGAACAGAGAACCAAGACACAAAAACGTGGTGCGCGTTTCAGATGTTACCGAATGCCGGCGGACTCCTGCTCTAGTATAATTGGATCCTGGGAAAAATCGATACAAGGAAAGGATAGGCTTCCCGGACTTGACAAGAGGAAATAGACCCAGCCGGGTTTGTGGGATGATCCCCGACAGTTATCAATAGCGTGTCAGGAGGAAGTAAATGGTCTCCTGTCAGGAATGTGACACTTCCCTCCCTCAAGCAGGATGACAACGCACGTCAACAGACTTTACCACAATCCTGTCACATCCAACTCATGCACCTGTTGGACTTTTCTCCCGACCATGGCTGCGCAGACCTGATGAATAGGCATCAGTACACTATATTTTTCACACAGAAAGACTGGCATTTTTCACTTTGCTGCATTTCTGAACCCTCACAGGCATCTTACATCTTTTACCAGAGAAATTACAATCTCAGCTCACATATGCTGTGACCTCTGATCTTCTTATGTCACAGATGAGGACAGGTAATGATGATATGTTATCATTTACAGAGTTTTTACATCACGAGAAGTGTTTTATCAATAGATATACGTGGACATGCCAACAATATTTGTGTGAAAAAGTATGACCTTTCAAAGGATCCCCAAATGTTTCATCAACAAGAGTTATAAAGTATGCTGTGTTTTGCACAGAATGGCTTGTCAGGACTGAACACATCCATGATGATGTGACAACACAAACAGTGACACCTGAAACATCTTGATGTAGCTGCTTTGCGTATCATGAAAGGAGAGGAGCATACATGATTCATGTCAAAATTAACTGCGCCTAATAAATGTGGTGACACCTGATCATGAAACAAGTCCTAATGAACATGGCCTTATCTTGATTTCTGTAACATGAAGCTGTTGATACATGGAGAAAAACACATTAACCTTGATTGGATGATACATATACGTGATGGGAGATGGGATGTTATGTCATCTCATAGGGACCAAAAATGGGTACATCAATTTTGCTAATGAGATAATAGGAGTGTAGCAAGTGCTGTGCTGTGCATTGTTAAATTACTTGGAACTTGGAAAAATCCTACTGTGCCGTGACACAACTCCCATCCTTTTCAGTAAGACCCTGCAGGGATAGCATTTCAGTACCAAGGACAGGGATACCAACACATCGCTCAGGTACATTCTGCCTGTTTCTAGTGCCGGAAGGAAGACTAGTGAAGAAAATATGTAACCAGTGTTTGTGAGGGCATGAGATTTACATTCATTTCAGTAATGCTTCATAATCTGATTGTCTGCTTCAATCATTTTGTGACTAATCTTGATTGTCATCGTCCTACTGTTTACCCACTGAGCTATCAGAAAACCAGGTATTTCCAGGAGATATGGCTCAGGCCTTCAGCTTTTCCACATTTATCTGGGAGCACAGTGACTCATGCTGATAGATCTTCTTGTCTTTACTTCCAATATCAAAGAATGTAGTACATCTTGTCCTGAGGGAGGGAGATGAAACAACAAGACAAATCGACTCAATTCTCTCCTGCACACAAATGGCCACATAGGTCAGGTCTTATGGGAGTCTTGGCAGGCCAGACGATGAACACAATCTGTCATGTCTCACTTTCAAAAAAATTGTACAAACGGTAAGGCACATCCAAAAGGCAAGTCAAATTGCAGTGTATAGACTATTCTACTTATAGCAAAGACATCAACTACATTGCATGTAGGACATAATGCTTTTAGCTTGGCTCCTTCATTGTTTAGATCTGATTAGCTTAAGGAGGCATTATAGAGAAATGGTCTCTGAGTTGCTTCTGAAGAATGACTTGAAGTCTTTTCCTCTGGGACTTGACTTCTGGGACTTGACTCTGGGAACCAAGGCAGTATGCACTTGTAGACTGATGGTTAGTTCCATTTTTACCCGCATCACACAAGCTTGGAGAGGTGGACAAGTCATCAGAGCAGGTTAACTTAAAGCAAAGCTATGTCAGCTTACTCTTTTAATAGAAGTGCATGTATTAACGCTGGTCACAGAAAGACAGGCATGGCCTTACCAGGCTGGGGCTGTGCCTGTGTTGATGTGGTTGTAACTGGTGCTGTAGATGTTGTAGGAGAGGCTGTAACAGTGGAGGGTGTGCCAGTTGTCGACGCTGAGGTAGCCTACAGGGTAACAACATCAATACAATTTTACAACATCAAAATTTGCACTTTGTACGCAGCATTGTAAGACAGTCCATAGCTATTCCTCATCAGTGATCTAATTCTAAGTTTCGTACACACGACTTATGGAACAATTATATCTACATGTATTACATTAGACCAGGTTATGTATACAGTCAAAACTGCTCAAAACTTTTAAAATAAATTTAATACTTGTGTTAATGGGAAAAATCATTTTAGGGATTACAAAAACATTGGCAAGGTGGTCCTTTTAGTGGTCACTTGTACAATCAGTATGTATAATCACAAGTTCTTGAGAGCATGCCATGACGTCAAAGTCATCTAATTGATGTAGCGGCCCCTACCTGTGCGGCCAAAGCTTGCAGCTCACTCTGCTGGATGATCTTGACATTTGCAGGTTTAGTCCAGGTGGACTCTCTGGACCGAGCGTTGTAGTAGTACACCTTCCCTTCAGGAGTCTTGTTCTCCACCCAGATCTCCTGGTTAGGGTCTAACGTGGGGGGCTGGGTGCTGGGGGAGGCCGGGGTGGGGGAGGCAGTGGAGGGGGCTGCATGGGGGGTGGCTGCATGTTGGGGGGCGGCTGACCAGGGGGTGGGATCATCGGGGGTGGCATGCCTGGCATAGGGGGTGGCATCATGGGCGGTCTCTGCAATGGAAGAAATATCAGTGTTAATATCAGAATAAGACAACTTTATATTGCATAGCAATTGTGTAAGGTACACTGTACAGTATCTTTTGCTATCCACGTCACAAAAGACTGTAGTATGGGATGGGAATGTGCTTTTATAATCATTGGTGAAATTTCTAGCATCTAGGCATTCTTAAAAGTAAGTTTATTGACAAACCACAATTGCTATATTATGCAATGAACTACTTCCAATTCTAACACATCTGATGGAAAAATCTTGTATAGCTGGCCTGGAAAAGAATGTTTAACTATATTGTTCAAATCTTGCACATTTCAGATGCTCAGTTTGCCTGCTACAAACATCACCATAAGTATACATATTGTATCAGTCATTATCATAGACTTCAAAGTTTCAAATGAATGTTACTTGCAGTAAGGACCTTTCCCTTGCAGCTTGCTACACATCAAGCAAAAATGCTTCACTTCTACAATCGACTTATTAGCTTTCAAGTAAAAGACCAAAGCACACCGCACTACATACATTATAAATAAGTGGGAGCAACGTCCCAGCGAGGATTTCTGTCAAACTTTGGATGCCTTTGATACCTAGCTTGGATAACTGGTCGGCTCACTTTCTAGGTTGCCTGAGCTCCACTTGAGTGGAGAAATACCCACTGGTCGAACCAATATGCAAACACACGGAGGACTGATTATACACCCCCTGGTTTTCTTACAAAGACGGTGCAACAGACAGATGGGTGTGAAATGTGATGAGAAGGGACCTGATGATCCTTAAAAGGCCTTCCATCTGCATTTCTGTTCTGCTAGAATGGATCGTTCATTGAACCGCTGCATGCACCAGGCATAAAGTTGTCTGGAGAGAGTGCTTCATGCTCCATGCACAACTAATGTGCTATTGGAGTCGTCCTCTTGATATTAGCTTTCAGCTCAATGACTTGGAGTGTGCTCCGGCAGCCACAGAAGCTGTTAGTTTTACAGTATCTGGACACAAGTCTCGGTGACACAGTTACGTACGTCAGACGTAGCTTGATTTTACATGTATGGTAAGAAGTCATGCTGGTTGTCTTTTCTTTATGAGCCAATGGCTGTACTTACAATAGACACAAAAATAATCTTTGGGCAGTGCAGATTTAATAAAAGGAGACTTCCTCATATCAAATTTTTCGAACATCATCATAATGTTCCTGCTATTATGCAGGTCTTCGGAATAAACAGCTAATTAAATATAGTTGTCGTAACACAAGTTGGCTCTTGAGAACATCTAGTTGACATCTCCTCAAGCCCCCTTAAAAGTTTTGAAATGCTGTTGTCATATTGATAACATCTTGACAGATGATATTTGTACTACACAGTTCAGTAGATAAGAAGCCCTGTGATGACAGTCTCTGTGGATCACTGATTAATCTGACAGCTATGCACACTCCAACAGAACTGACCCGTATAAACCTGTACCCAACATCATGCATGTTAAGTACTGCAGGCATGTAGGGTGTAGTTATCCAAAGGGCAAAGAGTTCCCAGATAGCATGCTAAATAGGACGAATCAATCAATGGCAAAAACTGAGCAGCAAATCTTCTGACAACTCTGTTATCATAAACATGCACGTACACCAAAACTTCACGTACTTGTAGTTGTACAACTTTTCATTGTCAGACTCATAGTAGAAGTGAGTGTGCCTGAGATCACTTTAAAAGACACTAGTAAAAGTCTGCACTTTGCGTTTGTAAAATTGTTATCTATGAGTGACCTACACTAATCCATAGTAAATGATACACCTACTGCATATTCTACTAGTAAATGATGTATCAGTTACCAATCATTCCATCTCAGAAATGAACACTGATAACTTATTACCTATTCACCATCCAACAAACATGCCTAACACAAGAGTAGGATATGGTTCCATCCAAGTTTCTTCCACAGATCATGTTCCAGTATTACACGACGCTGTTTCGATTTCAAGTGCATGTCTGATTGAATCCGTATTCATTTCTTTGAGTGCGTCGTACATTAAGTCCGATCGATACCCAAAAACCCTGGACACGAATAACGGAAAACATGCCAAGCCCGGTGATAAATGGTGAGGATTTCCCCCCGCATCTTGGCAGCAACTTCTCCTGCAAGGTCCCTCGGATTCATCAGACTCATTCCCAGGATATCGCGTTCCCAGGATATCGTTACAGCGACATAATGGGGCTGATGTATGACGGCGAGAAACGCAGGCAGCCATCGACAGCCAGATAGGGCTCATTCCAGAGATTAGAAGGGTTGAGGACTGATACCCTTACCTCTCAGAAACACGCCCCATGAATGTGTTACAGCTTTTATTGTGCCATACATCTTACTACCAAATGGCGGAGGGGTGATGATACTGTCGCGTTAAGAAGTTCCAGTCATGAATATGAAGGTGGGCAGGAAATCTCCGAGGATCTTCTGTAGTCGTGCATTTGGGTTGCCTGTAAAAATCCCTTTGTCTATTTCCCTGTTATAAATTCTTTTGTTATAGATAGATAATGGCATCTTTCCTCTTAGAGTCCTCTGGACAGTGAACACATATTTTTGTTCCTTTGAATAAAAAAGGTGAAGGCTACCATTATAATAAAAGGACTTGGGGCAGGGAAGGTCATCTTGCTTTCTAGATACCTTTGCAAAGCAGGAAAAGTGCCAAACTTTCAGTATTCTAAAGGCTATCATGCCATGCACATGTCTGTGGTGCTGAAATGTCTACTGCTGTGGTCCTGTCCTTGGTGCTGAATGGCTATCAGACTGACGTACAGCTTCAAACAAAATAACTACTGCAGGAAATTTTTGGACACTAAGCCAGGACTCTAAGCAGTTGACTGAGAATTCCAACCAAGTTTTATGCAAGCAATCCTACACAGATCTACACTGAACCAGAGGCGAGATAGGGGAATCTGTCAGCTCAGAGTTCCCCATTATTCTGAAACACATTATGAACGACAGGGATTTGCCTTTCCAATGATGCCATGAAACTTGCCGGTAGATTTATCTGAAATAACAACAACTGATTTATGGAGGAATATGAAGCGCATTATAACTACAGGCATTGCAAGTCTGTGCCACTGCATGTAGATATTGCATTCCCCAGGCATATCTCTGACATCAACTGTTATGAGCAGCAATGCAGCTTTCAACTCAAAACAGACTACAGAGTTCCTGTGTTCCACACTAGAGCTATTCCATTAAGGAATGAGATGAGACAACTGATTGCCTTCCTGTTCCAATATTCATTGTATCCTCCAGCTCTACTGACCTGTGTGCCAACCTTACATTTTGACCTTTTCTGCAGATACTATGAGTAGATATGCAATAATCTTATCATTTTAATTACATAGGCAATACTTCACAAGAATTTTCTACAGTGCTGCTACCCCATCTCTCAAAACAATTCAGCTCAATATCTCTTTTGGATGGAATAAAAATTAGGACAATATACAAAAAAGAATATTATCACTATGAAATATATATCAATGCTGAAGAATCTGTCAACAGTGATGCTATAAGATTTAGAAAAACTACAAAATAGCAAGTGTAGTATACCTGAAATAAAATTATATTATATATATATATACATTGTACATCACAGGACTTAAAATGTGCTTTTGTATGTAGGGCTTGAACTGGCAGTACTAATGGCCAAAGAGTGTCTGACCATATAATTGGGTCAGGGTTACTACAAATTACAAGTGAGTCGCTCACACCCCAAACTTGTTCCTAGAGAAATTACAGAGTGGATGTCTATTGCATGTACATGTACTGCTGTTCATTCTGACCTCAGCATATTCTGTATTTGGGGATCATGTTTTATGCATGGGAGTATTGGGACCTTTGGAAAATTGAATTTGGTCTAAACCTGTGGTACCGCCCATTCACGATACCATCATAAGGAAGCTGCCAGAGAAGTGGATTTGGTATTAATGACTCGTGCCGGTATTTCCTGACATATATGTAGGTAGCTCTTATTGCACCGAGGATATACGAACCAACCATAAGTAATTTGTAATAACAGTCGGCCATGAACTAATCTGGCTAGTTTTCCTGGAAATCACTTAGGGGTGTGGTCAGTGAAGAGAAAGACCAGTCATGAAAAATAACTTCACCTATGTTCATCTTTATTTCTAATCAAAAAATTATTCACTCAGTCAGAATTATCGAATATTCTGTTTAGGAATAGAGAAAAGTGCATCTAGGCACCTCAAGAATCTATTCAACAGTTAAAATTCAATACATAAAGTCATTGTTTGAATTTGGAATTCATGTAGGCTGCAGTCACACCCTTTACTGCATTTCCTGAAGCGAGGTCTCACCTATACTGTGCCTTTTCATAACCTTTAACACCCCTTCCTCTAATTTACTTTTAACCTACTGACTCCTGCATCTCTTTTTCTCATTTAGTTGTAACCTATCGACTCCTGTATTTCCAGTGTTGAATACATTTGTACATCATATTACATTGATGGCAAACTTTACTGACCTTTGTCCTGAACATGATATAAAGAAAGAAATCAACCTTGTAGATACGACACAGAAAATTGACTGCATTGTGATATTGGCAAACATGACGCACATGTATACTTGGATTTCTTGAGAGCATTTTTACATGCAATAGTTAAATCCACAACTCCAAAAGGAGCTGGAGTAATAAAAAGTTTATGTTATTCCACATGTTGAATACATAATGGAGACAAAGTAAAATATTGATGAGTGGAAAGAATGAACGTTTTAGGAAGGTCCCAGTACAGCAACTCTCGCCTTGAAGTCATGGGTCTCTAAGGTCATGTTGGGTCTTAAGTCATTGGCCATTAATATGGAAATATGTAATAATCATTTATGATTCTGAGGAAGACTACAGTAATTTGATGTATGCCTTACATATTGAAACAAAATCATGTACAGCTAACTACTATACACATGTATGTTAACTGCCAAATAGGGATATGTAATTCATGATCATTGTCTCACCCTTATACTAGTTATAGTCAGAAACTGAAACTTTCTGATTCAAAGATATTATAAATGTGAAATGTATTTATTTTCTTCTTGCTTCATGACACCAAAAAGCAAACATAAACTAAAGAGAACAGGTACAAGTCTTGTGTGGCAGAACAGTAAATATGAAGAGTAATGCCTTTCTCCCCACAACCTTAGTCCTAATAACTGGAGCACTGAGCTCCCCTCCCTGCATGGTGCTCTACACTGGCTTTATCTTGTTTTGTTATCAACTTTCAGTAACCCCTTCCAACTCTGGGTAGACCTCACGGATCAATACACACGGTAGCGTGGCTTTATTGGCTATTCTGTACGTGGTGCTTGCTTGCGTTCCTGTAACCACTAAGACCAATATCACTGCGATAAATTACACATCCATGCAGCCGTGTGTGTAGCGATGCCTGTGGGAGACTGCACCGTGGACGGGGGAGGAGACGCTGTAATTACATCGAGCCCAGCCATCAAAGTAATAAGAAAAGGGAAATGCACCATCGCATTTGACAGCCT
>NW_017802636.1:550798-573792 GCF_001625305.1 Branchiostoma belcheri | reverse complement strand
CGGTTTGTTTGTGTACATGTTGTGATTGAGAGGTCAATGACCTCACCTCTGCAGGATTGATATCTGTGCCTCTGTACCCCCCCCCCCTCCAACCTCTGTTACCAATTAATGATGTAAATAAACTACCTCCGACCGTGTGGTCGGGGCCAGTCCTGAGTTGTATATCTGGGAGTGAAGTCGTCCCTCTCTCTCGTGACCACGTAACATCAATTTGCTCAGTTAACAAAGAGATCAGAGTAGGATTCTTGCATTACTAATAGCTATGAAATGATATATATGGAATAAAGTATACCAAACACCTTGCAGGCTGCTCCATCAATTCTTTACTTCTTTCTTTCTTTCAATTCAGAACATACAAGTCTCTAAGTACTAAAACTCGCTTGAAAGTTTATCTGGGTTGGTACTTAACGTTACATGATAAAAATTAAAATTGTACCAACACAAAGCAACTCCCTCATTATTCATGGCCATATAACGTCCAATTAAATTTAAACCCAGCTGTCATGTTTTAACAATGAACACATGTGATAACATAAAAAAGAACCCTAAAAACACCAACCTCGTTCATGGAGGGAAGATGTCTATTGCTTGTTTACTTTTAACCTACTGACTCCTGCATCTCTTTTTCTCATTTAGTTGTAACCTATCGACTCCTGTATTTCCAGTGTTGAATACATTTGTACATCATATTACATTGATGGCAAACTTTACTGACCTTTGTCCTGAACATGACATAAAGAAAGAAATCAACCTTGTAGATACGACACAGGAAATTGACTGCATTGTGAAATTGGCAAACATGACGCACATGTATACTTGGATTTCTTGAGTTCATTTTTACATGCACTAGTTAAATCCACAACTGCAAAAGGAGCTGGAGTAATAAAAAGTTTATGCTTCCTCACATGTTGAATACATAATGCAGACAAAGTAAAATATTGATAAGTAGAATGAATGAACGTTTTAGGAAGGTCCCAGTACAGCAACTCTCGCCTTGAAGTCATGGGTCTCTAAGGTCATGTTGGGTCTTAAGTCATTGGCCATTAATATGGAAATATGTAATAATCATTTATGATTCTGACGAAGACTACAGTAATTTGATGTATGCCTTACATATTGAAACAAAATCATGTACAGCTAACTACTATACACATGTATGTTAACTGCCAAATAGGGATATGTAATTCATGATCATTGTCTCACCCTTATACTAGTTATAGTCAGAAACTGAAACTTTCTGATTCAAAGATATTATAAATGTGAAATGTATTTATTTTCTTCTTGCTTCATGACACCAAAAAGCAAACATAAACTAAAGAGAACAGGTACAAGTCTTATGTGGCAGAACAGTAAATATGAAGAGTAATGCCTTTCTCCCCACAACCTAATAACTGGAGCACTGAGCTCCCCTCCCTGCATGGTGCTCTACACTGGCTTTATCTTGTTTTGTTATCAACTTTCAGTAACCCCTTCCAACTCTGGGTAGACCTCACGGATCAATACACACGGTAGCGTGGCTTTATTGGCTATTCTGTACGTGGTGCTTGCCTGCGTTCCTGTAACCACTAAGACCAATATCACTGCGATAAATTACACATCCATGCAGCCGTGTGTGTAGCGATGCCTGTGGGAGACTGCACCGTGGACGGGGGAGGAGAGGCTGTAATTACATCGAGCCCAGCCATCAAAGTAATAAGAAAAGGGAAATGCACCATCGCATTTGACAGCCTGTTGTTCTCCAGGGATGGAGGATCACAGGGGAATTACGTCGCTATATCAGCCGTAATGACTGCCATCCAAATTCCTGTATCCATGGAATTAATGATCCATTTTATATCCTCGGTGTGAAATATGATAGTGAGTCACAATCCAATCTTTACGGCATGCTACTGTGGTTCACATGGCTGCAAAATACAGACAGGAACACACCAGTAAAAAGGTAAAAGCAATCTAAATGGTTATCTTTCCTCCAATATCTATATATTTTCCAAGAATGAGAAGAACTTCCACTTGTGTTGTAAAAATTGCAGCAGATGGTGCACGGTATTGAGTATGGAACTTTCTGTTTCATTTGAGTTCTCATAAAGTTGAGTGTTTCTGCATCATAATTCAATCTTTACAGCAAGCTGCTGTGGGCTACAAGCATGCACCCTGCAGTGTATATGAATATAATGTCATGTATGTATAATTTTATATCTGAAGTTCCACAAAAAAATCTGAACTCATGCATACCAAAAGCACATGGTATCTTTCCTTTACATTACCGTTACGTTTTGTTCCTCAAAGAAAGTTACAAAATTGAATGTTATGGAAATTTGTGAATACGACCAGGAAGTGCATTACGACTTAATACAAGGTCGATAACTTAAGAGATACAATAAAATCCAATTTTCCTGTACAGCCTCAAATATCCCATGATATCCCATGGGTACACAGCATTACTCTTAGAAACTCTAAGTGTCATATTCCAGTAATTATATTCAGGCCCTGTTTAGATAACTAGTAGTAGTCTTATTTCTTTTTTTGCACCTCCCATTACCAATCGATTCAAGATTTGATGCATGAAAGACACGTACTAAAAGATGCCCAAAAGGTAATGTCCCAGGGGAGAAGCAAGCCTGAAAATGGCTTATCTGATTTTTACTTTCAATCAATGATTTATAACCTCTCACTCCATGAAGTTCCTCCTAATGATCTTGAATCTCGCGACCTGATAAAAGTTAAAATAATCAAGACAAATGGTTTCCAGGGTATCTGTAACATATGCCGACAAAAGCTGCTTACCACCAATAAAGCACTTCTACCCACAGCTGTCTGCATAATTGCTCGGAAACCTCAATCCCTTTATTCTAGCTATCAACCCTTCCTAATAAATCATGCTGTATCAATTATGTATGATCATCAAGTGCATCTTCCCCCATAGACAAATTACTGCACCCCGAATCGATCACTGTCAGTTCCTGATACTGGAAATAAAAGTTGTTGTGTTTTTGTTACAGACAAGTGCCTCTTACATTTACAGGCATTTGAGTGTAGAATTGATTTTTCTGTCAAATCATCTCATTGTAATTATTTGCCATGCAATTAGAGATGAGGCATTTTCTTTTACATTTTCTTTTTAAACTGAAGGTGGTATTGTTCATCATTTGTAATATTGGCCAAATCTAAGAATCCTATCTTGGTCCTGTAGAAACATTTCCCCATTTGATTACTACTGTGGTATTCTTGATTTGGTGATTCAAAATTCCTCAAATGATAGTACTGATAGAGAATTTCCAGCATTACAGTTTTTTTTTACATACACATCATTTTCAAAATTTTTGCTTAAGATTTTCATTCTAAGTTGTGCATGATGCATCACGTCAAACTTTGCATACCGTAGTTCTACCTGCTCCTCTGTGGCGCAGCAAGCTAAACCATCATAATAACATCAACCCAAACCATCCCCCATGCCTCATTATGTCATCCTGCAGATGGCACCATCTAAACTCAATAAGGAACTCCGCGCACAATGTATTAGCTCCCAACAATGCCAGACCGAACAAGCATTTCGTGCAATTCAATTCCTGTTATGCTCGTTTGATTATTGAGGAGACGAGAACAGAGGTAATATCCCCCGTGGACTTGGTTTCCTCGCAGAGACACCGGCTCGTAACCGGGGTTGTCAGAGTGACAAATGGCGCCATTCTTTCTCCCCTCCCAGAAGTGGGGAACCAGCGATGTATGGTGCGGCGTAAATTGCATTTCCTTTATTTCAACCCGCGCACGGCACCTCAAATTTTCCGGGCGGGCGCCATCTCAGATGGCAATTTGATCTAATCTTATTTTTGCCCATTCTAATCACATTAAGAGATCCGATAGTCATTCCACTGCCCCAAAAACGGCAATCGATTGCAATTGTGTAGCTTCTTCAGCGAATAATTTGTGATGATGCCTTTTGAAAGTGCCGTGAATATCCTCCGAAGACTTCTAAAAGAATACTGATAGGTGTGCATGCCTTTATTACAGCTAATATCTAGGAAGTTTATGACTTAAGCCATGTATAAAACCCATTATGAAACTACCAGAAAATGTTGGTGGTACACAATAAATAATGCTTTTATGCATTTTATATCATAACGACAGCAATTATTACTTGCATAGCTGTAATTCCTTTGTAATGATTCATACGTTTTGTATATTCATTAGATTTGAATCAAAGACCTTCACAGCCACAACTCTGATGGTACAACTATATATGGTAACATTAGCATAGTTTGATGGTATAGCAATTATAGAAAGGTGTGGCAGGGACACCGTACTGCCTCATTAGCCATGGCAGGTGATAGATGTGTTCTATATAAAACACACAGACGGGATGTCATGATAAAACATACATTGCATTACAGTCTGACAAGTTTACATAAGTTAAACAAATGATTCACACAATGGGAAGTTACATGTACATGATACATCAATGTTTGTTCAGATTTGGGGTTCCTATTCACACTGCTATTAGTGTCATTCAGATAAGTTCTAATATGACAGAACAGTGTTCCAATCTACATATTGTATTGTCAGATCTATGCTCATCTGACAAGACCAGTTGCACATCTTTTGAGCAAATGATGATGCACCAAAAAATACATGATGTAGTTACTCAGGCAACTGGATATAATTTTGGAAAATCACATCCAAATGCTTGAGTAACTCTTTTTTAGGATATCTTATTACCTGGATGTCTAACCTTCACTGACGTAAGTGATGCACATTTCTGAATCTATGATTGGGTACATGCAGTTCTAGCCATAAAACATGTGAAGGCTAGAAATAGTAGCAGCCCATGGCCAGGAGGGCGACCATTCTCAGAGGACAGTGGGCAAATGACCAGTTTTAGTAACTGGCTACCCTACTTAGCAAGTATTCACAAATAGCAATTTACCTCCAATAACATGCGGAGGAACAGTCAATGTTAGGACTGTCTCTCATTGAGTGTGTTACTGTTAGTTGATTGGTATACCATGCACGTGTTCCAGACTTGCTATCTGCAGAGATAGTATTGAAAACAGAGCAGATGATAAATGGTTCCAATAGAATTTCTACACAGAGCTCAGTGATGTAATGCACACTGCTGCCTTAGCTTCCTTGGGGGAATACTAACATACTGAATAACATTAAGCCGCAAAACGGCATATGCATGCCGGTAGGATACCAGTTCCTGTATGTTGTTATACTTATAGCAGCTTCTATCATAGCATTATTGGTTCTGGTGACAGGTGTACTTATTCACAGAAATTCAAAAAAATGTACATATGGAAAGCAGCCACCCATTTATTGGTTGAAGTGGTAATTTTGATACACAGCCAGGATATATTTCTGTATGACCTCATAAGAACAGGTATCGTCCCCCTTAACATAAATCGTTATATTGGCTGATTAGGATGTATTGCCTATTGCCCTTCTCTGCCTAACTAACGACCATAGTGATATCACAAAAAAGGCTTTGCTTAGTGACACCCCATTGAACCCGCCAAGTCACAAGACGCATGGGGGTGCTCTGTGGGGAGCCCATTATAGACGGCCATGAATTTTCCATGGTGTCTTGCATCCACTGAGACCCACCAAAGTTCAGCATGGAACAAAATAAAAAGCTGAAGACTTTGACATATCACAGGTGGTGGGGTACAAAAAACTTTTACATCATATAGTAATTACTTGCCTTAAGCAATATTCTGCACAGCAGTACACAGACATGTAACAAATGAGTTAATTACATTTTACTGGAAAAAATCAAATTTGTAAGGATTGTCTGCCAAGCTCATCCTAACTATGGCCAAGAAAAATAATTCCAAGGGGATAGCCATTTTGCCACAACAAATTTTTCAAATCCAGAATCAGTCTTGGGTTTCTAAAAGGGTAAGACATCCATGTCTAACATTACATAATATGAAATAAATCAAGCAACTGGCTTAATTCTCTGAAGAGTGAGATGCTTCAGATAGCATCTGCTGTATTTCATCAGTCATTGACAATGAAAGACTGTGGATACTATCTGAAAACATCTGACTCTGCAGAGAATTAAGCCAGTTGCTTGATTTATTTCATATTAGTACCTAAGGCAGTGTTAGAAATACCCATCTGCTGTCTGCATTTTGCAGAGAAATTTTCTATGTTGCAGAAGAAATGGTAGGATGACAGAATTGCCTCAACACTTCATAGTGGCTAAAGTACAATTGCAACAATCCCATGTCATTTTCATTTGATATCTAGGCAGAGTACTTAAAAATGTAACTATACCTGGCTTCTACTTTTTTCTCACTACAAGGATTTTATCAGGTGACATTTTTTGAAGTTGTCGTCCTCCCACTACTTTTCAAAATGAGAAACAGCCCACTTTTAATCTTATTTCCCGTGTTAGCACTGCTGGATTAACTGTTGGAAGGGTATATAGCCTTCATTCCACTCAACTCTCAGCGGGAACTCCTGACTAAGCTGAAGGCTTACGGAACTGATCACATTCCTTGGCATGCATTATTTAGCACCTTGACTTCCCACACCTGTAATTGCTGTACCTCTAGAATCAGAGCCGGCAGTTCTAAATGAGCATCTCGGAGCCCGCCCGGACACACCCTAACATACATCACAATCCTCCCAATACTGTGCTGTTCATGCTTCCTCTGAGTGGAAATTTAGCACAAATCCAATATGAGATCGCAATCGCATCCCCACAACTCATCATGCATTCAGGTGGAAGGCGGGAGATGAGAAAGGGAGGCTTTCTGTGAAATTAAAGTCAACACTACATTTGTCACTGTAACAATCTGGGAATCCGGGCCGGGTGCGAAAGGATAGCAATTATTGGGAGAGCGCATCTCTCGTTGCAGTCGGAAAACATCACAACCATCCATCAAGATTGAAAGAGAAACGCCTTCTGTGAGACGAAGAAGAGAATGCAGAGGAAGGGGAGATTACATGCCTGACGGTATATTGAAGCCCCATAATTGCATGTTTACGGTTGAAGGCTAAACTTGAAAGAGTGTGATCTGTCATATCCGGCATCGTTATGCGGCATGCGGTAGTTTCCACCGCATTAAGAACCCATTTCAGATTTCCCTTTCATTGAGAGAGAATGCCGGTAAGTGTGGTAATGAAAGAAGGTTCCAAACATGCATGGGAGGTTCCACGTCATAAACCACCAGCCCTAATGCGGGTGTGTAACACTCAATGGATTATTGATTGTCGTAAAAAACATATTTGAAAATTAGTGGTCAGATAAGAAGGCAAATGGATTCTGCATAATTGCTCTTCTATATGCATGCTATTGATTGAGCTCGCAGTGAACAAAATGGTAATTTCTCCAGAGGCTGGAGGTGCAAAAGTATGGCCTTATTTTCATTGTCTGAAGGTATGTTCGTGATATCAAAAGCCACTGGTTTTATTTAATGGTAGTAAGACTCCATGACAAATATTAGACTGCAAGAAGATGAGTTTTGGGAACTTCTTTGCAGACAAATCTTTGATATTTGATTAGGTCTGTCCTTGGTGCTGAAAGTGTGGTGTTTAACTTGCTTCTTGACCATAGCACATTTCCCACTGTTCATACTTCTACACCATCTTACCTGGTCTACTTAACAAAGGTTACAATCAAGATCTATCAGCATTAAATCTCGACTTGTCAAAAATGTGTAACACTAACAGTACTTTGGCTATTCCCAATACTGTCTTACTATGAAAATATTTTTGATAGTTCTAGATTATAATTCATGTACACTAATATAAGCCATAGTAAAATCAATGTAAAATTGGGTATGTGAAGTATGCATACATTCATGCATCAGTAACTGTTGTTTATATGCAGAAGAGCCATGAAATCTTCGAAGATCACTCACTCACTCACTATCCAGGAAGATACATAGAAAAATAGAGAAGCTGGGGTCAGAAAAGCCTCAAAGGAGTTTAGCCACTGGTAACATCTAAAAGCTCTCTGTACATTTTTTAGGGCAGATGCATTCAGGTATCGATTCCGCCATCATAGGCAACCCAGTCATGCACTATTACAATTCCCCGGCTGTACCTTAGATCCTAGCCTGGGAACCTCCGTTCATCAAATCCTACCCAACCAACCAAGGAGCCGTACACAGAGACGCTGACGCCTCATTGGCATTCAGCCCACGGCACGACTGCTGGCCATCCCCGGGCGGGTACCCGGTGCCAAACAGATGCACCTTCCTGCCGCCGGGCCGGCCAGCAGATAATAATAAAGCTCAGTAGAATTTTGATTGCCAATTTGACCCAGTAGCACGGATCAAGACCAAATAGTAGCCCTAAGCCCCCGGTTCATGACGTCTGGCTCCCACTAAGCCTCCCCTCCATCATCAATACAGGACGGAATTAAAGGACCGGTAAGTATGATTTATGGACATGTCACAGGGAAAGTACCACCTTCCTGCAAGGCAGAAGAACTTCCCGATGAGAACAAAGTGGAGAAGTATTTGACCACGTATTGGACGCCACTGCCACTGGAAATTAATCACGGCTCTTACAGAAATGCTGCCGGCAAATGGATTGCCCTATTATCGGACCTTTTGGTTGTGATATGCTCATCCTGATGCATAATGCAGGGTGCGGTGATATCAGAATGTAAATAGCGTCCACAGGAAATTTGTCAATGTTCCCGGGGTAGATAGTTAGGATAGGAATTACTGTGATGAATAGCGGGGTTGTTGGCAATTTCACCCCTGTCGTTGTATGATGATATAACCTGCCCATTTCCAGTGACAGCGCAACCTGATTGGCTACGGTGTCGGAATACAGGATAACGCCAGGATAACGTAAAATCCCGAAGATGAACAGACTTGGAGATGGCTGACAAACAACAATCTTCAATTTCTAACATGATATCATGTTATACAAGACATTCAGATTCATATCACTGTATTCATATACTGCTGTGCATTAACAATGACTGAAACATTTCATCATAAGATATAAAAATGCCTACAGCCTCATCCTGTAATACTGTAAGTCACACTACTAGAAGACATACGGAGTGCATCATACCATCAGTCCTACCTGCATGGGTGGAGGTGGCATCCCCGGGGGAGGCATCCCCCCTGGAGGGGGCGGCATGGGGGGGAAGTTTGGGTCGAACGGCGGTCGGAGATATCTCCCGGGAGGACCTGGCGGAGGGGGTGGCCCTCTCATCATGGGCATGGGGCCTCTCAGGGGAGGGGGTCCGCGCACCAGGGGGAGGCCAGGTCCTGGGGGGCCTCGAAATCTGGGTGGGGGCATCCGGTTGAGAGGTGGCCTAGAACAAAGGGAACAGTGTGGTTTTTAAAATGATTAAATATTTGCAATGATATTTATCACTCTATAATAATGATGACCGTATTCCATTATTCTATCCAGAATTTGCATTCCGTGGCACCACCATGTTCTTTCTAATTTACATTTATACATGTATCCTTTATGTATATCCAGTCATATTATTCTACCAATAATTATTATGACTGTCAATAAACTCACTGAATTTTCATACTACTGGTAGTACTACATGTCTCACTGTCACAATCATAGAAACAAAGACAAGAGAGTTTCCATTCTAATCTCCAAATTTCCTTCTGTCTGTATGAAAATATTTGTCGACTTAATTCTGTAATAAACCCTAATGAAAACAGACAGTGGAACTGATTAACTAAATCCTTTTTGCCAAAAGATTTCATACCACTCACATTCTAATGCATTGCGTGTCAAACAGTGCAATGTTACTGAATATAACCAACCATCCCTCTGTTGATGAATGCAACTGCAAACAATTCTAATATATGACCATCAAGACTCTCGTAACATGTGTATTAGTCAAAACAACAGATAATCACTCTGACGGAGCACAATGAACTCATGATAACAGTCCTAATGGCTCCATGATCACCCTTTGCCTGCCTGTTCATTTCTCCATCTCAAACATCTCTTCATCTCATTCCAAATGGAGAAAATCCCCAGCCCCGAACATCAAAGCATCCTGCCCTTCACATTTCAGCGCTATCTCCTGCCCTTTCACCAAAAGATGTGCTAAGCAAGGCTGCCCATTCTACCATCAAATTCATTTCCAAGCCGAGAAGCTCATTGATTGTACTTTCATCCTCCAGTGCAACGGCCGCCAAAATCAATCCCTTGTCCATTTGCCTTTAGTGTCTTCCTATTACATGATACATGCCGGATTGATGCCATGAAAAAACTTGCGATTGGAGAAGAATATCATATGTGTTTTAAGAACAGGGCAGGGTTGATAAACTCAAGAATACAACTGGAAAGCCTTTGATTTCGTTTACACCAAATAGTTAAAATTACAAAATATACATGTTGTATCAAACCACAACCATACAGGATACCTTAAACAATAGTCACTTTATCCTACACAGGAAATAATAACAATGCTACTTTATTGTCTCGAGTAAATAGACTGAGGACAGCCCTTCCTCTACACAAGCATTATCCAAAAGCTACCACTACATCATCTACTGTACTTTCCAACGAAGTACCCTCGATATCACATGCCAAAACCACATGCCACAACTACAGGTACCAAAATCAACATCTACCGCTCAATTTGACAAAAAGTGATAATACTTCCCACCTTGCCCATAGGTATTGCTTAGACCTGAAATTCAGGATAGAAGCAATCAAAACATCAAACATTGCTGCTGGAAAAATCCCTCGCTTCTCCTTTGTCCCCAGCATTTAAGAGTCCCCTGCCAGGTATGTCCAATATGCAACAGAAAATATGTGGAGGTCCTCCAGCCCGTTCAGAGCTTGCAGCATCAGTGGCGGCAAGCCTTAACAGAGCAGGATCGGCTGTAAGCCCACTGAAGCATGGTTTATGAAGACGGTGCCGCCGGAGTCTCCACGCAGCTCTCAGCCATTTAATAATTCATAATTATAGATGCTCCACGCTTAATTTGATATTCAAAAGCTTACGCTCGCATTGGACGTACTTAGCAAGGTTATGTTTCGAGATAATGGATTATTGATTGGAGGGCTACCCAGCAGCGTGAGGCTGGCCATTGGTGGTGGGGCAGTGTGATTAGACTGCATAAGTTGGGCAGGCCGTGATAAACACCCCTGGCGAGGTAACATCACGCCCCGAACGTCTAGATCTTGAATATGGCGACACGATTGGAAATATAATGAGGTGGGAGGCAATGTCAACGTGGGTGGGGAATATTGGCAATCAAACAGGGCTTCATAATGTCACCTGGGTTACGCACGAGGAAATGGGCAATTTGTACAGGTGATAACTGACGTAATGGCGTACAAACTCAGCACTGGCTCGCCCCAATGGGCAAGGGAGAAACAAGTGAGTATTTTCAATCAATCGTGCAAAGCTACGGGAAGCCGCCATCTTGAACTCGTGACCAACATAATAGATGTTCGGTTACAAAAATTGGGCGATAGGCGTACCTGAGTCCCCTCGGACCCCCCATCGCAGGCCCTCTGGGTCTCTGGGCTTGCTCCTGTGGTGCTCCATCAGGTCTAGACTCCGCAGGAACCTCCGTTTGCTGCGTATTTTGCGTGGCTTCACCTTCCTTAGCTTGCTCTCCCGCCATGATGAATCTCGCCAAATCTCGCCCTTGGCGAGATAACCCGAGACTTATAGTAACACGAGCATATCATTCAGAGCAAAAAAATATGTTTCGAAAAAATTATTTGTATCTATAAAATTAGCACATTTTACCATACAAATATATTAAATACACTTTGTAAAGTCTATTCATATACAATTATCTCGCAGTTTTTCTGATATTGTTCTATCTTATGAAAGGAAGTGGCAGTATTTTGTGCTACAAATATACTACTACATATTTTTGGTATCATGTGATGACTACTAGATTGAGTCATATGCAACAGGTTTAGTTTCTGTTTTCTGGGGATTTCAACCTGTTTTGACGCCAGTTCTGTGGGTTTTACTTGCAGATGAATTCTGAACGTCCTCTCCGATCGGTGGTTGAGGACATCGTGCCTCCGCCTGACGTAACGTTCGCCCCTCAGCGCACCGACCTGACCGGCCCGCGGTCGCCGACAAGGGGGATGGGTGGGAGGGAGAGCCAGCCTCTGCTCGGTCGCGATCATGAACATCACGATTTTGAGAACCATTTTCCTGACGACCCCGTCTTCATGGACGTTATACGTTCCGCAGACGTTGCGATAGAGAACGGCATTTATCCCGAGATCATCTACCAGGGCTCCAGTGGTAGCTATTTTGTGAAGAACGCAGAAGGGGTAAGTACAACACAAGCGGTGTAAGTAACGTTACACGATAAGTTGTCTGTTTACATTTCATTAACCCAGAGTGATGTACTAGTAATAGTTTCACATGTGCTACCTGTTCCTTATTATTTGGCATAAATCACCATATCAATATATTGTTGATCTTTGCCATACCCATAATTAATTAAGTGTAACGCTACTCTAACGCTACTAACGTTACAGGTGATCTATTTTTATCTGTAACATATGGGGGTCGTATTCACAGCTAAGTAACGTTACATGTAACGTTACATTTACAAATTTTAAAAATTTAATGTTAATGATATTCTGTAGGTGCATTCATGTAAAAAGAGTGGTACCTGTTTTAGTACACTGATATGAATGCTTGGTAATATTATGTTTAGATTTAGAAGTTTACATGTAGTCATTCATTTTAATTACATGTTTGAAATGTCATGATGGTATGAACTGTTGATTATATTTTAATGTTGAACTTAAAGTTTGAACTTAAACATTAATCAATACCATTTGAAACTCATATAGCTTAAGACAAAGATATAAGTTACTCATAGTCATATGATATAGACTGGATTTATAACCTGCTTTTTATATGCACCAAAGATGGAGATGCTCCAATTTTATTTGATAGTAGCTTAAATGAAATTGTACATGTCCTGGAAGGAGGTTAAGTCCATGTGAAGATTAAAGAAGTAAGGAATCCAAAGATATGCTAAGAAGCCTTAATAAACAAGCCTAACAAAAACAAAAGTTCATTGTTCTAGCCAACCATGTACTATTTGTAGAGCCATGATGTTATCTACAGTCCAAAGGGCATTGCACTGCATTGACCCTAAGGCCACACCAATTTAATTTGTTGGTTCTCGGATTTTTTCAGAAAAAATATGAAGCGACAGGGCGAAAAAAATAAAAATAAAAACAGGTCTAGGCATCCTATTATAGGCTTAAATGCTATGGAATGAGCCATGAAGTCAACACAAAAGGCTGGGTTAAAATTTAAACATTGAATTTTGAACTTTTAATCAAACCACTGCAATGATAGATGGGAAAACTGTAACAACTAGGAAGAAAAGGACTTTCCTCAACTGTTGGGGGCAAAACATGAGCATTTTCAGTTGATTCAGGACCAGAATCAATTTTTTTTTTTTTTGGCAAATCAGAAAACCAACAAATTAAATTGGTGTGGCCTAAACTTTGTGTTAATATTTTATTGATTGTTGTATTGACTGTGTACATTCTTTGTACAAAACATCAAACAAGTTTGTTGTCCCATGTTTGATATTTTTCGTATATACATAAGAAAATATTTTTTCCATATACGAAAAAATTTCAAAAACAATTTGTGTTTATATGACAATACAATGCACTTTTTGGTCATTGATATTGTAACCTACATTGTAGAAGCTTAGGGTTGAAAAGTTCATGTACCTAGATGTGTAATTGATATCATAAGCTTTATGTTGTAATCTGTTGTAATGATAGATGTGCTGGTTCAAAGTTGTGTCTGCTTTAAAGACCAGGTGCTCATCATTATCATATCTTGTCATGCCAGATGCTGTAAACTTCTGAAGTTCATGTCCCTATCATGTCACTCACAATTAAGATGGTTTCTCTCTGATGTTCATTCAAGATTCCCAACTGAGCCATTGTCAACCCTGTTAGCTGTAAATGCCTGACTCTAATGTACTTACTCATGTTAAATATTTATCACATAAGTATACCTGAGTTGGATGCTCTTTGAATTCCATCACATGTTAAATGGCTTTTATACACATTTGCAACTTGAAATTTGCAGGCCAAATTGAAATCAAGAAGCTGATGTCTACATCATGAGTCATTGATCAAGTATTGTTGTATACTTCTCGCAATTGATTCAATTGATTAGATGCCTGTGCATGTGTTGCAACCTATAGGGGCTCTAATGTCGGGTTGATGGTGTTGTTTCCCAAAAGGTAATTTATTAATGAATGCATGATCAGTGCATTCTGGGATTGTTTAGAGGGTGCATGTTGTATTTGGAGATTTTTGAAGTCAAGAGTACTGAGTCTGATGCCATATTTTGTGTGCATGCGACTATTGGGGACCTTATATTAAAGTACAATAATTTCCTTTATAAAAATTGCTGTCTATTGGAAAACAGCTCCCTCCTCCTAACTTAAGTAATCCTTTAATCAGTAGCATTCTAATATTGTGCCTACCTACATACCCACATTCATACAAGCTTGCAAAATTTTTAATATTACCTGCTCACTCTAATATGAATGCACCATCAGGATGCTTCATGTCCCTGGCTTGGCAGAATACCAAGGAATATCATGATCAGCAGACACACGCTCATTTTAACCTAATTGCAAAACCTTTTTTCACTCTACCAATAGAGTATTACTAATTTGAGTTTCTACTGTAACTTTGATGGTGCAATTTAAGCTTCATGTAATTATTATGACAACATGCACCATAAATTCAAGACAACTACAGTCCAGCTCCAAGTAGTAACCAGCATTTTTAAGGACAACACCAATTTTTAAGGAAAATGCCAGTTTTTTTAGCTATGGTATAGGGTAACACCAATTTTTAAGAGCAGCTCCAACTTTTCACCACAATAAAATGTGTACCTACATTGTACGTGTTATTAAAATGCTGTCAGATTCACACAAAAGTTTATCTAGACTACTTTCAATCCCACATGTTGAGATGTGATGACTGCAAATTATGACTTTCCAAACATTGGAGACAACATTATCCATCATTCAGCTGATTAGCTAGTGCAAAATATGTACATTGTAAATGTTTTTACAACACAAGCAACTCCGATCCCTGCATCATGTCTTGTAGCCCTAATTCATCACAAATCTACATGTGTCTACACAGGTTTTATAAAGCTCATACATGCACATGTGCTAAATCATATAAGTCCTTTGGGAATTCCATTTGAAGAGTGATTCATTTTATGACCTTTTCACTAGATAATGATCAACTTGATATTAAAGTTTACAGCATGCTGGGTTTTATTATGTTCCAGAGCTTTTTCAGTCGTGTGCTGATCCTAACAGATACTGTCAAAGAGATTGTTCCAATGATCTTTAACGTTCTTCACGCTTGTCCCTCTGACATTATACGCCATTCTCCGTACTCATGCGCTATCAGGTCATACCTTTCAGAAAAGGTTAGACAGCTAATTAATTATCTTGAATAAAGTTGTCTCCAGGTGTATAGCAACTGTTTTGGTTGACAGGCAAATTGCTTTGACTATTTTACATCACATATTTTCATTTTGCAAATAGATAATGACATTCATTTGCATTTTGTAAAATTCAAATCATCCTTAAAACTTTTCAGCACCAAGGCCAGCCTTTTACTGTGTTGGTGACAAATCATCTACTCGGACTATTTCAATTTTTTGCCACCAAAAGAGTCTAAGTCTTTATCTTATTCCTAATATTTCAACTTGTAATATTTTTCCTACTTATATTGTAGAATAAGAATCATACTGTCCTATATACCATCATGACTTCCCACGCCTGTGCAGTGGAGCTACAACACACAATCAATGTCTGTGCAAAGTAATCTAGAACCGCTGGCTCCACCAGGGTAAACAAATGCCGCTATAGTCTGGAAAGTTTGGTCTGTCCACTTGACCCCCGGCTGTTGCCCGTCTGTGCGTAACACGACGGCGCCGGCTTCATCGGGGAGAAAACGACAGTCTCACCGTCTCTTAATATCCTCATTTTTCACCTACCAGATGGGATGTTCTGGAAATCCTTCCTGTTTTTTCTAATATCAGATATCCTCAGGCTGTATTTCTGAATTTCATTTCACGTGTACCGTACATGTATGTATGTGGTTCTGGGTGTTATTTTGCATACCTCAAACAACTTTGTGAATAATGCTTGTTTCCATGCAAGCATGTGAGTAACATTAAAACTCATAACCTACTATATTGGAGACCATTCTCAGTTGTTTTGGATCCTGAGGATTGAAAGCAGAACTTGCTATTTATTTTGTTATTCAGTAGTTTAATTTCTGTTTGTCTAAAAATGCAAGTGTTATGTACATAGCATGGTGGGACATAGGATATTAAATGACAGTGTAATTTTAACTCTCAAGAGGTGATATAATGTTTCTTGAGAAATGCATTATTCTTTGTTTGCAATGCCCTCAAGATTTATAATAAATTTGAATTACTTATGAACCATATTTGAGTAGCACAAGCTGCACAACCAATATCAGAGGAATAGATGGGGGTAGAAATAGAAAGGGAAAAACAACCTAAGCTGAAATCAAGCCCAAACTTGGTTCTAGCTAAACAATCAGATCTGAGGCAGGGACCTGAATATATTCTGTGTGATCATTTTCTTCTTTTTAAGGAAACAACAATCTTGTATAGGGAGTATCAATGAGGAAACTAATTATTAAAATTACAAGGGAGAGGTTAATTGATGTTCTATTTTATTGGTGAAAATAAGGAGATGTGTGATGATATATTTGTCCTCTCCTCACAATGATGAATGAAATACGTGCAGATCTAATAAATTCCGTGCACATGCTATGGAGGTGATAACTCATCTCCCATATGGCAAACTTTTCTCCCAAGATAAATGGGGTTACTTTGTTTCTTCCCACTGAATTGCTGACATGCGTTCCTGGTGTCATCCATTCTCATTTACTCCTGGTTAGGGGAATCATTACTGTGTTTCACCCTCCTGAAAAGTGCTGCCAAATGTTAGTACGCGGCGGCCCCGCGCGTGCCCTCTCCCCGCCGATCGTGTCGCGGTGCCGGCGCCGGAGACGTGCCGCATGCCCAAATTTCCATTTGTTGTAATTTGAGAATTGATCTCGGCGCGTAATTTATCGAATGTCATTGATTTTGAGATTAGTTTCCCGCTCGGCAGGCCTCAGGTGGTGGGGAGGGTCAAGTTAGATCAGAGGTGTGAACAGGGTGTCGGGATGGAGCCAATATTGCCAGGATTTATGAGTTTCTCCACCAGTCTATTGAAGTATTCTCCCAACTGAGTGCATCCCTGCTACACAGTAAGGATGATATAGCAAGATATATATACAAGTCTTGTATACAACTTATCTGTTAGGGATAGGCACCAGTTCGGCTGGACCGGTTTAAACTGGTACAACATGCAAAGAACCGGGTCTGGTCTGGATAAGAACTGTATCCAGGAGCTTTTACCTTTCATCTTATACATTTGCAGTACAAACAGTGAACAGGATGATTCATTTTGGACCTCTTGACAAGGCTCTGTCTGTGGTGCTGAAATGTTGGTAATTGTTTTACATGTGTGAAAAAACTTTTTCGGAATGGTTCAACAATCTGAAAGATTAATTAAATATCATTGCTTGAGCATGTATTAAGCTTCATAGGTTGTTACCAACTGTGTAATACTAGTATACAATACCAACACTTTTGAGGAACAAGTGTTTTTCTGTTTCACTGCCTTTCACATAATCCTTATTCACATTATACTGAAATAATTGCTTCCACAGTTACTAATGCAACATAGTTGCATACAACATTGATCTTTTCTTGTAATAACATTGCATTACTTCTAGCTTATACTTGCCGTGGCCTACTAAAACTTCGCAGGGTAAGGGTTAAACAAAACTTCTTGGATAAAAGTCTTGAGCCAGGAAATAGCCTTCCAAGTGCATGTAGTTACTGAAAGTGTGCAGGAATTGAAGTGTGTACAGTACAGGGGCCTATTTAGATGCCTATCACTCTCCCAACTGTTTAACATGCAACAGGGTTCCTGTTGACAAATTGACCCAGAAGTGTGGTTCATTTATGGAAGTAGTGCTTATTGATGGATGCTGATGATATAGACCCACAAACACAACCTCCAGGGACAATGTAATATAACTTCTGCACAGCTCATGTAGATCACGTCCCCTGGCATATAGGACAGGGCCAAAAGTCACGGCATGGATGATGCCATTGATACACAGTATAATGTATGTATTTAGTTCAATCCGTGATCAGTCCCTATCAATTGCATGTTTGCACACATTGTAATGGCGCCAGTTGAACTACATGTATGCCATTGTATGGTATTCTAGTGCATCAGTAGTTACTAGACTGTAGTTATTGTATTGCTAATGTTTAAAGAAGACCAGTTGATCATCAATATTGTAAGCTTGAATGATTACTTTGAACTTTGAACGTTTCATCTAAGGCCACACCAATTTAATTTGTTGGTTCTCGGCTTTTTTCAGAAAAAATATGAAGCGACAGGGCGAAAAAAAATAAAAATAAAAACAGGTCTAGGCATCCTATTATAGCCCCAAATGCTACAATATGAGCCATGAAGTCAACAAAAAAGGCTGGGTTAAAATTTAAAGTACAGATTTTAAACTTTTAATCAAACCACTGCCTTGATAGATGGAAAAAACTGTAACAACTAGGAAGAAAAGGAATTTCCTCAACTGTTGGGGGCAAAATATGAGCATTTTTGAGTTGATTCAGAACCAGAATCTTTTTTTTTTTTTTTGCAAATCAAAAAAAAATGAAGAGGTGAATCCGAGAACCAACAAATTAAATTGGTGTGGCCTAAGCAGCAGTTATTTCAAAAGTTTTGTTTACTTCTTAGCAAATCTGCATGATATCTCATGACACAAAGCAATCTATGCTACACATTCTATCCAATTTTCCCAAAAGAAAGTACTTTCCAAATGTCTCATGTTATAACCTAAAATGTGCTTTTGGTGTCTGTACTGTGAACAGTAACTGTGTGCCCCTCCAAGATAAAGCTGCTGGCAATATACAGTTGCTGTTCAGTCATCCAGAAGTCGCAATGTTGGCCTGCCCCACCGTTTCAATTATAGTGTGAGAAAATTGGATTTCTATCTGTGCAATCTTGCCAGGCAGGAGGAATTTGCGCTGGAAAAGTTTAATCTGTTCACAGCCCAACTTGTATGAGGTAGGGGGCTGGCTTGGGGCAGAAGAGTGATTGTATTTGACCTGAGGGGAACTACAGATGTAGGTGTCATTTACGGCTTATAATGTTACAAGTCAGGAAATCTTTATTACAAAAGGTCAGGAAGGGATGGATGAGGGGGTATGGATCTATTTTGGTGCATAAACAACATCATCTGAGGGACTTGAGCCATGGATTTCAAAAGATAACCCCTGAAACTCTACAGCTACATAGTTTACCTTGATGACCAACCACAATATCATGCAACCTTTGTGGCTCATTAATGTCCTCATCTGAGCAAGATCTGTATCTCAGTCTGTATAGACTGTATACATGTAACTGCCCTTCGGCATAACACCAGCTTCACATGTACAGGCAGTGCAAATTGCTTTTATTACACTGAAAGACCTGTCACACCTAGTTAGCATTGCTTAAAGCTATCTATTGATGATGAACTGTACTTGGTAGCGAGTTCCTCTCCACAGTTGTTCTAGGAATAAACAAATTTTTGGAACACAGTTTTTGGTTGATAACTCTGGACTACACATATATATGTACTTCTTGCCTAAGATTATAACCATTTTCCTCTGTGTTTGTGCAGAAAAAGATCGGAGTGTTCAAGCCCAAGAACGAGGAACCCTACGGACACCTGAACCCCAAGTGGACCAAGTGGATGCAGAAGATCTGCTGTCCGTGTTGTTTCGGGCGCAGCTGCCTGGTGCTGAACCAGGGCTACCTGTCCGAGGCCGGCGCCAGTCTGGTCGATCTCAAGCTACAGCTGAATGTTGTCCCTAAAACTAGGGTAGGTAGGAACAATGTACCAGTATTTCACATGCACACTGGTCCATATCTATTTATCATAACTAACATACATGTAGCCACTGGCCCACAACCACATGTACAGACACAAGAAGATTTTTCTCGGTATATGAACTGTTTCTCTTCCAAATCATATGCTGTGCAAGGTTGTAAATTTCATTTCTCATTTAAGAAAGATAAAATTCATTTCCATACTTGATACTGATTCCTAGTGAGCTCTTCAGTGACTATAGCTATATAAGCTATTGTATAACACTAACAGTTTTTATGTGCAACACATTTGGTTGGTCGACAACTTGTTGGATCCATTCCCGTGATCAAAATGACTGTCAGGCTTGTCCAAGTCAATGTTTTGATCATTGTGAATACATGATGATGACTTGCAGAGAATAGCTGATATTTATTTATATAATAATAGTTTTTATTTTGATACTTGTTTTATGATACATATGTTCTGTTTTTAATATCACCCAATTCAACAGAGTGTACATTAATAATCTGATCAAGATGCTTCAATCCTTGTACCTTGACATCTTGTCATCTATACAACATGATATAGATCTATATTACCCCACCATGATTGTCTTGCCTATTGATTATATGAAGGGCTACAGGTTTTTCTCCACTCTGATTCATCTTGTACTGATAAGAGAAAGTTTTTGGCACTCCTCTCTGCTGTAACTTTCCGATGGACAGATGTAATCTGGAGGATTAATGGCTAATGCAGGAGATACCTTGATACCTCATCCCTCTCCCTTACGTCTAAGCCCTGATGTAAATCTCATTCATGTTGTTCTTAACTCTCCTCCATCTCCGCATTCATCAAGTCTGCACCAAAATTCCACGGTTTCATCCCCCCCGTAAGATTAATGCCGATTGGCCGGAGTAAGCATGTTATCAATCATGACGGGAACCGCGTCCTTTCCCTACGCCTTACGGAGGGTTTGATCACGCTTTTTCATCTCACTTTCGCTGGCTGGATGTAGACATGGCATTTGTCACCAGGCAAGCAATTGCGTGGGAAACTTCCTCTTATACATCATAGTGTTCGATAAGGTAGCTTTTTTTAAAGAAAATAGTCGCAG
Source organism: Branchiostoma belcheri (assembly GCF_001625305.1). NCBI lineage: Eukaryota > Metazoa > Chordata > Leptocardii > Amphioxiformes > Branchiostomatidae > Branchiostoma > Branchiostoma belcheri. Next base: position 552,701 of record NW_017802636.1, on the reverse strand, counting down.
CAAGGAAACAGTACATTCATCTTACACTGATATCTGTGACTTGGTTTCCTCTCTGCCATAATAAGATTCGTTAAGCATCAGAGTGAACTGGAACAGACGTGCTTTTGTTACAGCAAGGGATGAAGTTTTCCTGGGGTAGAACGTACATATTTTATTTGAAAATACATTGTAGTTGCAAAGGAGACATGAATTAAGGTTGAAATGTAACAATATGGATACAGGATGGGTAATCTTCAGTAAGAAAGTAGAACATACAAGGTGACCCATGCATGTTTCCTGCTCAGTTTGATTTTCATGTGATTTGTACTTGCTGAGCAGTTACCAGTACCAACATGCTAGGGACTCCATGCATAGATCAACATGTTTAGCCTACATTACTTTCCATGAATATATCAACCTTCTCAGACAAATAATGATAAACATAAGTTTGACCAAGGTTGCATGGAGATATGCGAAACAATTGCAACTTGTCCCAATTAACTCACAAACCAGCCTGATTAGCTTTGAAAGCCATCAACACGTTGCCCATTAGTCCGTGTTTCAGTCAATCAATCGGTGGAATTGATTGCCAAGTGCATGTCTGTCAAAGTAATGAAACGGTGAATTGGTGATGTGCAGTCGTCCTGTCAGTCAAGCTGTCGCCGCTGTCAGAGATAGGATCATCAACTGAAACAGATACATGGAGTAATCAGATTTAAAAATTGGGAGAGGGCACCTACTACCACTTGTCTTTAACTGCAAATTTCTACATGTCCTCTGTAGCTTATGATCCAATACAAAGTGCAAACTGAAGGAAATTATTCACATGAAACCCTGTAAAAAAATGGTGTCCCTATCTACCAGTAGTATTACTACCACTCATTCTAATACCAACATTATTCATGTCATGATGTGCTATATCCCTAACAATGATGATGCTGTAGTTACATCTATACTCACTAAACCCTGATGCACTAATGAAGCTCAATATCTAATAATTTGATACACAGCACATCCTTGATGAAGGCATAATCAATGAGAGTCTTCCCCACCTCTTCCAATTGCTCAATACAGAAGTGATTTCACTTTCCATGGCAGTCCACTGGGATTGAAAATAAGATATGCTATCCGAAGTGAAGTCAAGGAATTGACTTTAAAATCTGATAATCAGATTTCCCTTGATGTCAGTAGGTTACGTCAATTGTATTTTTGGGAAGTTAACTAGTTTTAGTATTTAATCTTCATCATGCCATGGGTCCAAGAAATGTCTGCACCCAAACGTGAAGTGAATGTAGCAGAAGTCGGCAGTGTGAGGGGCAAAATTCCGGTAGTGTTCAAGTCAGGGTAGGGTTGGTCACCTTTGCACAAACACTTTGTAAAAAAATCACTAGCTTTTAACAGTGTCTGTTGGTTTCTAAGAGACTGACCTGGAAATATCAATCTGGAAATGTAAGATGTAAGTTTTGCACTGCTAAGGAAAGCTGCCAGGAGGCCTAAAATGGACCTTAACCTTAATATTCCCAGGACCTACCCACACACCAGATATCATCACAATCCATCCAGTTTCTTCAGTTATGCGGACTACAAATATGAACACACACACGAGCACACAAAATATACATCCTTTTTCCTGGGGGTAACTACATGTAGTAGTAACTCAGTGAGCAGACATGCCAGCACTCAAGTCACACCACCAGTTATTTCCCGTCAAGGAAAGATTAACAAAATCTTCTTCTGTACATTGATTGTACACAGGTGGTCAAGCTGGCCAGCGAGACATTCAATTACAACGCCGCTGACCGAGCAATTTCCCGGACAAAGAAATCCCTCTCGGAGCGCTTCCCAGACAAGATTGGGCGACACATCCACAGAGTGGGCCTGCCCCCCAAGGTAAGGTAATCTGGGTCTTAGGGCAGGTCGTATG
>NW_017802636.1:544552-550778 GCF_001625305.1 Branchiostoma belcheri | reverse complement strand
AACGTTTTCATCTAAGCAGGACTTGTTTCAAAAGTTTTGTTTTCTTCTTCGCAAATCTGTGTGATGTCCCATGACACAAAGCAATCTATGCTACACATTCTATCCAATTTTCCCAAAAGAAAGTACTTTCCAAATGTCTCATATTGTAACCTAAAATGTGTTCTTGGTGTCTGGACTGTGCCCTTCCAAGATAAAGCTACAGGCAATGCACAGTTGCTGTTCAGTCATCCAGAAGTCGCAATGTTGGCCTGCCCCACCGTTTCAATTATAGTGTGAGAAAATTGGATTTCTATCTGTGCAATCTTGCCAGGCAGGAGGAATTTGCGCTGGGAAAGTTTAATCTGTTCACAGCCCAACTTGTATGAGGTAGGGGGCTGGCTTGGGGCAGAAGAGTGATTGTATTTGACCTGAGGGGAACTACAGATGTAGGTGTCATTTACGGCTTATAATGTTACAAGTCAGGAAATCTTTATTACAAAAGGTCAGGGAGGGATGGATGAGGGGGTATGGATCTATTTTGGTACATAAACAACATGTAATTTTTACTGAGGGACTTTAGCCGTGGATTTCAGAACATAACTCCTGAAATCCTACAGCTACATACCTTGATGACCAACAACAATATCATGCAACCTTTGTGGCACATTAATGTCCTCATCTGAGCAAGATCTGTGTCTGTATAGACTGTATACACGTAACTGCCCTTCGGCATAACACCAGCTTCACAGGCAGAGCAAACTGCTTATATTACACTGAAAGACCTGTCACACCTAGTTAGCATTGCTTAAAGCTATCTACTTACTGCCAGTGAGTTCCTCTCCACAGTTGTTCTAGGAATAAGCAAATTTTTGGAACACAATTTTTGGTTGATAACTCTGGACTACATTGTACATATATACTGTACATATAGAATACAACACGGGGTATTCCGTATCGCCCGAGGTATCGGCCCGACCGAAGGGTGATCCGACTCGCGGGAGGGCCGGGACCGAGGGCGATGCGGAATACACCGTGTTGTATTTCATTTATGTCATACCCACCCAAGAAAACGCGCATTTCAATGCAAGACGAGCCAAAAGTTGGTGCCGCTAAACCCTAAAATGCATGCAACAACACCAATTCCAACGTCTGGATTCTGTATTCGAATTTTCGAAAGGGGCACAAGCGGGTAGGGCGAAACGCGTTCGAATCGTTTTATGGAAGCCATGGAAGCGTTCGATAACGGGTTCCGGACCGGGCCGTACCGTAAAGTACGGCCCGGTCTGGAACCCGTTATCGAACGTTATCGCGGCCCGGGTATGATATAAATGTAAATATGTACTTTTTGCCTAAGATAATAACCCTTTTCCTGTGTGTTTGTGCAGAAAAAGATCGGAGTGTTCAAGCCCAAGAACGAGGAACCCTACGGACACCTGAACCCCAAGTGGACCAAGTGGATGCAGAAGATCTGCTGTCCATGTTGTTTCGGGCGCAGCTGCCTGGTGCTGAACCAGGGGTACCTGTCCGAGGCCGGCGCCAGTCTGGTCGACCTCAAGCTACAGCTGAATGTTGTCCCTAAAACTAGGGTAGGTAGGAACAATGTATCAGTAGTTCATATGCACACTGGTCATCTCTTCCATATCAAACTATCATAACTAACATACATGTAGTCACTGGCCCACAACCACATGTACAGACACGAGAAGATTTTTCTTGGTATATGAACTGTTTCTCTTCCAAATCATATGCTGTGCAAGGTTGTAAATTTCATTTCTCATTTAAGAAAGTTAAAATTCATTTCCATACTTGATACTGATTCCTAGTGAGCTCTTCAGTGACTATAGCTATACAAGCTATTATATAACACTAACAGTTTTTATGTGCAACACACTTGGTTGGTCGACAACTTGTTGGATCCATTCCCGTGATCAAAATGACTGTCAGGCTTGTCCAAGTCAATGTTTTGATCATTGTGAAGACATGATGATGACTTTCAAAGAAGAGCTGATCTAGTTTTTCTTTTGATACTTTTTATGATACATATGTTCTGTTTCTAGTATTTCCCAATTCAACAGTGTACATTAATAATCTGATCAGTCATTGATACTAGTATCTTTTAAATTACCATCTGTCCAAGATGCTTCAATCCTTGTCATCTATACAGCTGATATAGATCTATATTACCCCGCCATGATTGTCTTGCCTATTGATTATATGAAGGGCTATGTACAGAATTTTCTCCACTCTGATTCATCTTGTACTGATAAGAGAAAGTTTTTGGCACTCCTCTCTGCTGTAACTTTCCGATGGACAGATGTAATCTGGAGGATTAATGGCTAATGCAGGAGATACCTTGATACCTTATCCCTCTCCCTTACGTCTAAGCCCTGATGTAAATCTCATTCATGTTGTTCTTAACTCTCCTCCATCTCCGCATTCATCAAGTCTCCACCAAAATTCCACGGTTTCATCCCCACTGTAAGATTAATGCCGATTGGCCGGAGTAAGCATGTTATCAATCACCACGGGAACCGCGTCCTTTCCCTCCGCCTTACGGAAGGTTTGATCACGCTTTTTCATCTCACTTTCGCTGGCTGGATGTAGACATGGCATTTGTCACCAAGCAAGCAATTGCGTGGGAAACTTCCTCTTATACATCATAGTGTTCGATAAGGTAGCTTTTTTTAAAGAAAATAGTCGCAACAAGGAAACAGTACATTCATCTTACACTGATATCTGTGACTTGGTTTCCTCTCTGCCATAATAAGATTCGTTAAGCATCAGAGTGAACTGGAACAGACGTGCTTTTGTTACAGCAAGGGATGAAGTTTTCCTGGGGTAGAACGTACATATTTTATTTGAAAATACATTGTAGTTGCAAAGGAGACATGAATTAAGGTTGAAATGTAACAATATGGATACAGGATGGGTAATCTTCAGTAAGAAAGTAGAACATACAAGGTGACCCATGCATGTTTTCCTACTCAGTTTGACTTTCATGTGATTTGTACTTGCTGAGCAGTTACCAGTACCAACATGGTAGGGACTCCATGCATAGATCAACATGTTAAGCCTACATTACTTTCCATGAATATATCAACCTTCTCAGACAAATAATGATAAACATAAGGTTGACCAAGGTTGCATGGAGATATGCAAAAGAATTGCAACTTGTCCCAATTAACTCACAAACCAGCCTGATTAGCTTTGAAAGCCATCAACACGTTGCCCATTAGTCTGTGTTTCAGTCAATCAATCAGTGGAATTGATTGCCAAGTGTATGTCTGTCAAAGTAATGAAACGGTGAATCGGTGATGTGCAGTAGTCCTGTCAGTCAAGCTGTCGCCGCTGTCAAAGATAGGATCATCAACTGAAACAGATACATGGAGTAATCAGACTTAAAAATGCAAATTTCTACATGTCCTCCGTAGCTTATGATCCAATACTAACTGAAAACGGAATACTAGAAAGGCCAATATTTGCTTTGGAGCAAATACAGCGATGGGTTCACCACATTTTACGACATGGCAGGGAAAGAATGGGAAACACAAGGGAAAACAATGATTTACATTGATATAACTATAATATGAAGTAAAATACAACTAAAACAACAGTTGGATAGCTATTCCCTACTTTATTGGTTAGGATTTTTAATTGCATAATGCAAACTGTTGATTTTCAAAATAAAAAAAAAACGTCCATGCCCGGCATTCCAATGCTGGAGCAGGAAAGCTTGAAATACCTACCAAAACACTTGAATACAGACATACTGTCAGTATGGAAATGCTTCTGTGCAGGTGTTAATCAAGTTAAATCCCAACAGCCAATCAGCAAGAAGTATAGAGGAAAGCTGCATGCCTATTGGTTGATGCCCTGCATTCCATTCTGATGACTCATGCCCAAACGTGGTAAACAAGGCAGACTAACACAGTAATACATTTGCTATAACACAGCCAAAAAACTCAAATAAAACCATTCTAAAAGCCTGTATCACAATAATTTAAAAAACGCCTAGGGGTATTTGCCCACTGTACCTCCATACCAAATTTCAGGACCTTAGGCCCTAAAATGAAGAAGCTGAATCCATTTAAAGATATGGCAGGAGGAGGAGGAGAAGAAACATCAGAAAAAGCAATATGGTTTCACCACACCACTTCGTGGTGTGGTGAACCCATAATAAACCCATAATTCTAAAGGAAATTATTGACATGAAACCCTGTAAAAAATGGTGTCCCTATCTACCAGTAGTGTTACTACCACTCATTCTAATACCAACATTATTCATGTCATGATGTGCTATATCCCTAACAATGATGATGCTGTAGTTACATCTATACTCACTAAACCCTGATGTACTAATGAAGCTTAATATCTAATAATTTGATACACAGTACATCCTTGATGAAGGCATAATCAATGAGAGTCTTCCCCACCTCCTCCAATTGCTCAATACAGAAGTGATTTCACTTTCCATGGCAGTCCACTGGGATTGAAAATAAGATATTCGATCCGACGTGAAGTCAAGGAATTGACTTTAAAATCTGATAATCAGATTTCCCTTGATGTCAGTAGGTTACGTCAATTGTATTTTTGGGAAGTTAACTAGTTTTAGTATTTAATCTTCATCATGCCATGGGTCCAAGAAATGTCTGCACCCAGACGTGAAGTGAATGTAGCAGAAGTTGGCAGCTGTGTGAGGGGCAAAATAGTGTTCAAGCCAGGGTAGGGTTGGTCACCTTTGCACAAACAATTTGTAAAAAAAATCACTAGCTTTTAACAGTGTCTATTGGTTTCTAAGAGACTGACCTGGAAATGTCTATCTGGAAATGTAAGATGTAAGTTTTGCACTGCTAAGGAAAGCTGCCAGGAGGCCTAAAATGGACCTTAACCTTAATATTCCCAAGACCTACCCACATACCAGATATCATCACAATCCATCCAGAGTTTCTTCAGTTATGCGGACTACAAATATGAACACACACACGAGCACACAAAATATACATGGTCATCCTTTTTCCTGGGGGTAACTACATGTAGTAGTAACTCAGTGAGGAGAGATGCCAGCACTCAAGTCACACCACCAGTTATTTTCTGTCAAGGAAAGATTAACAAAATCTTCTTCTGTACATTGATTGTACACAGGTGGTCAAGCTGGCCAGCGAGACATTCAATTACAACGCCGCTGACCGAGCAATTTCCCGGACAAAGAAATCCCTCTCGGAGCGCTTCCCAGACAAGATTGGGCGACACATCCACAGAGTGGGCCTGCCCCCCAAGGTAAGGTAATCTGGGTCTTAGGGCAGGTCGTTATGGTCAGAACAACATATTGGGGCTAAAGGACCTTCACAGTTTAAGTAGATTTAACCATGAGCACTCCCACCTACGAGCAGTGCAGGGGTGGAGGTTTGCTGCTGCATGGTGCCTATATGCTGCTAGAGGTAAAACCTCTTCCATGGGACAAATAAAACTGGGAAGTCTGATATTGTCGAGAATTATATTCACAAACAATACCCAAGCTAGTATCTTAACTTTGATTAATGTATAATGTTTCTGTCACTTAATATATACATATATACATGTACATGTAGACCAGTAAGATCATCCCACAACCGAAGAGTACACTGTATGGTCTACTTATTTCAATAAATTAAATTCCATCCAAACCATGAAAACTGTGTGACTGTCAGATGTTACAAACAGGCCATTTTGAAACCATTATACATAACGATGTTTGAATCGACTGGAGTGACCTATAATGATCTTAATGTATTCTCCCACCACCCCTTCATTAGCGCACATGTGCACATGTAATTAGGTAAACATTGATTTTCTAATGAAAATCTCCATTAGTTATCTTCTCTCTTTCTTGAAACTTTTGTGGCAGCTGCTATAACCTCCGGTAACCTGGAATCATTGCGAGTGGCTTAAGAGCCTAGGAGAGAGGAGGTGGATTGCGTGGGCTATAACTGCAGGCAGCCAGTGTTGGGAAGATTTAGTTTAATGACTTTTGGGATAAGCCGTATGATCTGTCAGCTGGAGCGTAATTGTAGCCCAGGGAAGGACAGGGCTGCTTTGATAAGGCATGGGAGAGATAGGATACAAGCCAGGGGATGAGTCGGGAAGTCGGATGTTTCAGCAGAACAGTTGGAGTAGATCAGGGAGATGATACAGTATCAGTAGATTCAGTTATTTTTACAGGGACTTCATTTCACAGTAGGAGAGGATAGGTTGTTTTTTTTTTATTATT
>NW_017802636.1:533998-544532 GCF_001625305.1 Branchiostoma belcheri | reverse complement strand
TTTTTTTTTTTTTTAACGGTATCGCTCAATGCAAGGCCAATTTATATTTTGGCCACTTCTAGGCATAGAGCTAGAGGTACTTAGGGGAGTATATTGTAGCTATGTCAGGAGATGGCGGTGGACCTTTGTTTTGAAGCTTTGTAGATTGTAATCGGACGGAAAGCAGCTGTTTGGAAGAGAGTTCCATAATTTTGCAGTCCGGGGAAAGAAGCTGTTGTTGTAATATGACTTGGAGACAGGTATGTTAACGGTGTATTGATGAGAACTGGAAGAGAACCTAGTGGCACGCTGAAAGGTTCTGAGTGGAGGAACAAGAAGTGCAAGTTCTCCTGAACATCGACCGTGAAAGTATCTGTAGAAGAGGGATAGAGATGCGACATTGCGTCTGTGTGAGAGGGAATCCAGCTTTGCGGCCAGAGAATGGCCGATAGCAACACAGATTCTCCTTGGTTTTTGCGCTGTTTGAAGTTTGCAGTTGAAACATTTCTGTAGTACAATAGAAATGCAATACACATATTCATGGTGTCTTGATTTTGTGATAAGAGGTTGCTGCAAAAATAAAACCACCACAAACATTAATTTTGAAGATTTCTAGTGCATTGTACATGTGTTTTGAAAAATAAAGCTGTTATAGTGTTGTCTGTCACGGATAAACTCCAAAAAATACCATCAAATGTTGTGTGTTGAAACAACTTTTGGCCACTTGATAAATTGTGCAGGGGTTACTAACCTAATAGTTGACAAATGGGAAGAGTAGGCCCATGAATCTAGGTGCCCTGCGCGTGGCTGGACCATAATGCCAGGGTCAGTCAGCCTTATTCCCACATACATCATTACCCCGCCACGTTAAGGTCCCGCCGTGGCAGCTGCCGGTCTCCACTGGAACTGGCTTATCTGTGGAGCCCATCATATTTCTGTAGCTGTCAGCAGGTCGTTTTATCACGGCGGCTGTGATGGGTGGAGGGTCCGTCATGGCATGGGTTGTGTCAGCTGAGGTGCAGCACAAGCAGGATTTAAATCTCACTGTGGAACTTCATGGGTGTTTCATGACCATTGTCTTCATAGAACCCAACAATATTAAACCTATTGGGAGATGTTGACAAATATACATTAGTATTTTTTCAAATGCTGCAAATTTTGTATATTTGTACCACCCCCAGGTAGATTTCTATTCTTAAGACAATAATTAACTACTACATTATATCATTTCAGTCCAGTTCTATATTCAAATCACATTTTACTGAAAGCCACATTATGAATGTAAATTAAAGTGTAGGTAAACTCCTTTTCTGTCCAGACAGCCTGTATATTATACATGTACATGTACTTGACTGTTTCCTTGTCTCCTTGCTTGTAGGTGGGGTCATTCCAGATGTACGTGGATGGGTACAGAGATGCGTACTACTGGCTAGGGAAGTTTGAGACAGAGCCCCTCCCCGAGCCCATCAGTACTCAGTTCCAGTTCCAGTTTGAGAGACTGGTGGTGTTGGACTACATCATCAGAAACACAGGTGGGTCTTCTACACACTTCAGTAACATGTTTTTTTTTTACCAAATTTACCTCATCTGTGGAAGGATTGACATGTATAACAGGCAACTTTCACATTCTCAACATGTCAACCTGGAGACCAGACTAAGGTTTGATCCACTCACACTGGGAAGGACCCCTGAACTCATTTCGATAAGTGTTGTGAATTGTTCAAGCAAGGTTTTATGTTGCAAGTACGTTTACAAGTGTGAGTTATGGTGAAACAATATGATAGGTGGCTATCTCTGGGCGTGAAGAATCAAATTACACACTTCAAACTCCTGGAATAAAAATGCACAGAAGTATCCACATTGACATATTCAGCTCTCCACTGCCGACAGTAGAGAAAGCTTCTGTGACACAGGATTTTGAAGTCTCCTGTAAGCATCTCCCTGGGACTGGAGTTTTCTCATTATCATGCAGGCGGCTGCACCGCGGGCTTGTCACTATGCAGTAATTTCCCTCAAATTAATTGTGTTTCGGTCGCTCGTCAATTTCCCATTGACCTCCCTCCTGATTGGGGTCATGTGTCATCAGAACTTCTGATTTAAACTCCCCCGGCAATTGTTTGTCAATGAAATCTGATTGGTGGTTTGGATTCACGGCGCATCGTCCATGTCTGGATGTGTGAGGGTGGAGGCCGTGAGGAAAATCCCAGCGGAAGGGCTGGGGCTTATCGTCATGACAGACTGCGCGCTATGGAATTGCCTGCTTCTGATGGATGTGCCAATTTATTAGTGACCCTTGTCGTAGTCGGGTAACTATTGCCATGTGAAGGATTTATTAGCGGTGTACAGAATGGAACAGTATGTCAGGTCGCACTTCATTTCTGTAAAAAGAGCCAGCTGCTCTTTGTCCGTCGACCCATCCACATGTTAGCAATGACCTCTGGTGGGTCTGTGTCAACTCCGCGTCTGTCACTGTGTTCAGGATAGGGGTAGCCACATTGTTACAATACTCTAAACCCTATAGGAAACAATTTGCAAACTACTACAATCAGTTAATATAATATCATTGTTGACATTAACTCAGAATCTTGACACTGTCAGTCATCTATTTTCCTTAAACATTGGAGCATTAGTACATGTACATCCAATGCTTAATTTAGAGCAGTGATAACTGAAATTCTGCACCTATTGCCTGAGTTGTGAAAACAACACTCTGCTGCACAAGCTGATGTGATTAAGATAGACAAATGAGCATCTCCTTTCACCTTGACCCTATGTGCTTCTCCATATATCACTCAGTAGTAACAAGAAATCAGAGATTTCAAACCTCCTGGAAATATCACCCAGTACAGAAACCACTGTCGCACGATCGCACTCATACAGTCCCTGGCTTCCTGAATTCCTCCACATACCCACTCACTTCTTCCCAGGCTGCACATGCTGGGTAACCATTTAGACTTGACTAGACTTGTAAAAGTGAATATTATGGGTATTACAGGACTAAATATTTTATATAATACTGTTTATAAACTTAATTCCATATAATTATTTAGTGCCAGGGTATTTTCTTGTAATTATGTAATTCTCTTTATTAGCATTATCTACATGTAAAGAGTCCCGATTTTAAATACAAGGCAACTATATTCACAAAAACTGGTGATCCCGTCCTCCTTTTCTGGTGGTCCAAAGAGTGCTGTCAAGATCAACGTCACAAGAAACCCATTTTCATCATGTTCAAAATGACATGGAACTTTTATTCACATGTTTGCCAGGGGCAAACTTTTTGATATACCCAGACTTGAAACAGCAAAGGGTTGTTTGATGCATTTCCCTTTTGCCACAGGACATACTAGTGTTGGCCTAACTTGTCAGAATGAAATGTAAAGCAGCTCTGTAACTCAAATCCATTTCTTTGATGCATTTCTCTCTTGCCAGAGGACATGCCAGTGTTGGCCTATCTTGTCAGAATGAAATGTAAAGCAGCTCTGTAAGTCCATATACCTTTTCCTTCCTGGGGAAGAAGTTTGTTATTCAATATATGGCAATCCACTGCAGAAATGGCAGCTGCCTTGACATTGTACTTGCAAGCAAAACTTTTTTATCATCACAACCTACATGCACCCTGTCACTTATGACAAAAACTCACATAAATCTACAAATGTACCTCCTTAGGGTTTGAGTTTGGATGGTATTTCCTTTGCTGCCATTTCATAAAGGTGCATCCTCTGTTAGACACAGGTTAATGATCAGTCCAAATTTTTACCTGCTAGAAGGAATTTAGTATTTCTGATAGATAAACCCACTGACTCTTTTACTTTAACCCTAACTCCTGGGATATGTTGCTAATAGCATGGCAGAGCGGTAATATGCATAGGTCACTGGAAAGGTTGAGGGGTCAGGCAGCAGGTTGATGTAGGTGAGAAGTAATTTTCCTGTGGTATATTGCCTTGTCATGTTTGTTCAGGCTTAACGGTCTGTATTGGGTGTGGAAGAGATACAATCACCTATGCCAGGAGTAACCGGAAATTTAAGAACATTTTCTTAATTTCAGAGCAATTGTCTTAAGTTTGCATCATTTTTTGAGGTTGCTGGCAGCCAAAGGGATATTTGGAGGTGGTCTATCCATACCAAAACTTTGATGCAACTGATGTCCTTGATGAAGAGAGAGATGCATCTGTAGAAATGTCACATTTCATACTGTTCCCTCTGTATGTTAGTGAAATGGATTGCATGGATACATTCTGTGTTTTGCCTTTAGTTTGATATTTGAAGTGATATAGCAGCTTTTGTATGTGAATTCTCACGCCATATCTAATCATGAGCATAATGACCAGATCAAACATCAGAAGATCGATTACAGCAAAGTGCTATTACATTTAGGATGTCATTGGCTGCAATAGATTTGATTTAATCAAGACTTTTATTGCTCAGACCCAAAAGTCGGACAAAAATAGATTTATATAGCAGTACTAGATCTACTAGAGAGGCTAAAGATTTAATCTGCAGTAAAAAAGAAAGCGAAAAAAAATCTTGCAGAGTAAAACCTTAACAGCTTTTCTACCAAAAGGAATTCCAGATAAAGTACACCTAGTAAGGGAGAAGAGCCACCAAGCACAATAAAACCACATGATTTGTCTATTTTAGAGGAAAAGTGATTCAAAGGGCTTGTTGTATTTGGTGGCAATGGAATTATCCCAGGGGGCCTAATTAAAAGGGAAGAAAAAGCAGATTTTATACCTGTAGTAGGTTTTGTAGAAGTATTACTTGCTGTGATATTATTCTTGGGGTTATCATGCACTCAGCTCTGTCATGATTATGGAAAAGCTGCCTTAGATCCTTGTCGGCTGTTAGTTCTGTCACAACAATGACTTACAAATGTGACTGTGCCACAAGGTTACATGGCTACTTCTGCCAGGCCTCTCTCTTACATCCAGATATAATGGGTCCCACCGTCCAGGCCTTGTCAGATACGGCCCAAATGTTAAATGCACACTGCTGTCAATACCCCTTACCTCCAGGGGCTACAACAAGTGGGTAATACCCAGGCAATGAGCTGGCACTGATGGAAGAATCCAAGATAAAATGGGGGCCGATTGATCTTCATAGAGAGTGGGGTTGAGCCAGAAAAATAGCTGTCTCTAACTTTTAAGTACAAGTTTCTTTATAAATAAAATCAACTCTCTCAACATATTCCCAAATTGTGAACCTATTTCTTAGAAATTACACATGTTACATGTTAAAATGGGTTTGTTTGTTTATTTGTTTACAGACAGAGGAAATGACAACTGGCTGATCAAGTATGATGTAGAAGAAGGAGAAAAGCCTGAGACTCCTGTAAGTTTGACTAACATTTGTTTTCATTTAAATGTTTTTATCATTTTACATTTGTATTAATGGTGAATCCTTGTATGCAGTTTCTCTGTCAAAGGTTTGCTTATCTAGTAAGAGTCATTCAGACATTTGTAGAGTATAATCATGGTGTTACACACGCTTAGTTTTATAATGTATAATCATGTTGTGGTTCATAGGAGCGAGACTGGACCATGGTGGAACAGCCCAAAATCAAGATTGCTGCTATTGACAACGGCCTGGCCTTCCCCTTCAAACACCCTGACTCATGGAGGGCATGTACGTAAGACAAATAAAGCATGATGAATTATCTCATACCCTTATCATGTGCTAGCTTTTATATTTCTGTATTTATTCAATACTTTTAACGCAATAGTTTTATTACTATATGCTAACTGTGCTTCAGACTGTCTGTTGAGAATATTTAACGTATTGTGAGTTTAAATGTTCCAACTTTCAGGGCAATGAATATACCAGTAATACTGTATGAACATTGCAGTAAAGACTGAAATGTTTTCTTACAGACCCGTACTACTGGGCATGGCTGCCACAGGCCAAGATTCCCTTCTCAACAGAGATCAAAGACCTGATCCTCCCTCAGCTGTCAGACATGAACTTTGTACAGGAGCTGTGCGAGGACCTGTATGAGCTGTTCAGGGTAGGAAGGACCCCTAGCAGAATTGGGCTGTAGTGCAACACCATGGATGATAAAACTTCCGATATAACTTTGTGATAAGAGCTGTTATAAAGCTGTCTATGTCACTTTGTTCTAGCTACATGTATTAGTACATGTATGTAATACTTCACGCTTGCTAGCTTTCATTTTTTTCAATTCAAGAAAATAAAACTTCCAAGTAGATGCAGCAGAACTAGGAAAAATTGTGTCAATCAATTTCTACATTGTATAACCAAGTGAATTTCTTTTTCCATCACAGAAAGACAAGGGTTTTGACAAGAGTAAGTTTGAGAAGCAGATGTCTGTCATGAGAGGACAGGTAAGCTCTCTTCTGTCAAACTTGAGAACATGAGTGTTGAAATGAAATTTTTAAAAGAAGGTTCTCATCATTTTATCATAACTTGCATGTTACAATATTCCACATTTTTTCCTGCCCTAGATTTTGAACTTGACGCAGGCCCTGCGTGACGGGAAGAGTCCACTGCAGCTGGTCCAAATGCCGCTGGTCATCGTGGAGAGAGGCAAGCCTGGAAGCGGGCCGTTTGCAGAGAGAGTCAAGACAATCGGAGACACCTTCACTCAGAGCTTCCAGGAGCGAAGACCCTTCTTCTCCTGGTGTTAGACTGCCCCTCTATTTATAACATGTCAATGAGTCTGTATTCAATACATAAAAGTCTGGTTGTTGGTCATCTGTGGATTCAAGCAGCTCAAATCACAAAGTGTTATGACTGGGATATACCAGCATTACGCTTCTGTTGTGAACAGTCTTTTAAATTGGTGACTGATTATTTGGAACTTTCTGTCTGTCACAAAGATGGAAATACGGATGTAGGACAGCTTTGGCAAGTTACCATCCTGTTGGAATTTGTTGCAAACTTAATTGTGGGTGTCATCTTGATATACATGCACTTTTGTTCCATGGGAGAACAAAATGCTGGCTAATGAATTGCTAAATAAAATGAGGGGAAGTCTTATCCAGTCTCCTGTAAGATGTGTTCTGGAAAAAATGCCCTTCCGAATGTGTGACGCCAAAAGAGGCCTTGCTAGGATTGTCCAGAGATTTTGTACTGTAGTATGTAATTGTAGAGGTATTACAGTAGCAAGGGTAGAATGTAGAATGTGCAATGGTATCATGGAAGCCACTCTGAACTCCTAAAAATTTGCTTTGTCAGTCAATAGTACAATATTTTAATTGTGTATTGTGTGAAATACAGGTATATGAAACTTTAGCTGCTGAAAAGAATACCTCAATTTTGCTTTTCTGTCAGTATTATGAGTTAGCAATGAAGAAACAGGAAGAGTGTATAACGGTATTGGTACTTTTCTTCTCCTTATTTCTAGTTTTGCATACAACCTCATTCTTTATACATATCTCTTAGTAAAATGATTGATTAAATGTAAGATAATTTCCTTTCCAGTCAGGTCCTTTTGGACATGTTTGAAATACTAGTATAGAGTGGCAATACCAAAATTCAACCCTTCTGATGATAGTGGGACCAGGGTTTCCATTACTGTTTTTTTATCAATCCCTTGGTAAACTAGAATATACCATTTGGCCCACCGTACCTGCTTTGATATTACATGTACTAGATGTTGTACTGAGGTTTGTATGGCAGAGTAAGTACCGGTATGTCATTGTTCATTGCACCAATTTTCCCTTTTTTTCAACTGGGTATTGATGATATTAAAGCATGTATCTAATTACATGTACATGCGTTGGAATGCTGCATGTAGTTGTATAGAGTATACTGTGAGTGCAATAACTGAGGAATAGGGCTACGAATTCTCATATGAGTTGTACTGAAGACAATATTGAATTTGTTGGATAATCAGTACAATAATAGAGTCACTGACTCACTGCTATGGTGAAGTTTTAAAGTTTTTGTTCTCAATATTATGTATTATCCTTGAAGTACTAGTATATATGCTGAGGTAGAAAAGGTTTTCGATGCTGTGTACAGATTTGTAATTACATGTATTTGTATATAAATATCAGGAGCATCATTTAATGCTGAACCAGGAAGGGATCATATAGGGAGGGAGATGGCCCTATGTTGTGATGCCCCTATGTGTTCCAATACTAGCCTGGGTACCATCCGGATTTTCGCTCCGCCACGCTCGAAAAAATCGAGCGTGGCAGAGTGAAAATCCGGATGGTACCCAGGCTATTCCAACACCCCTGCATTCTGACATAGGGTTAGGGTTGTCAAATTGAGTTTCTGAAATATAGGAATGTATTCCATTGATGCAAAATTTCATTTCAGATCATGATTTTCTTCTTAACAAATCACACACACACTCTCACACACAAACCAGCCTTCCTGGTCCAACCCTTGATCGTAGTCTGCAAAGAATTATATCATTACTATGATATGGTGTGTGTGTCATACAATAAAATAACACGTCAATATGAAGTACTTGTTGGGTGTAGAATTTTTTAAAGGCCTTTAATTTGTTGAGATTGAATAAAGCAGCCCTGCTGTTACATGCATCTCATTTGGCTTTCACTACTTATGCAAGGTTTGAGCTTACACTTTCTAGTGTTTGAGCTTACACTTTCTTTGGTGTTTTGTCCTTGGATATTCTGGAGTGTTCTAGTTGATCTATATAAAAACAGGTCTTGATCCAGTGTGTGGCAAAAATCCTGAGCCCTTCACTCAGGCCTTTCATGTAAGGCAGAACAACTAGTCCTCTGTTTGTGCCCCTGTTGCTCTGGTTCTGGTTACAGTTTCTGGGCTTCTGAGGTTTGAGTCTTTCAGCCTTGTCACAGATGCCTTCGCAGTGACATCTATAGTCATTCCCAGTCTAAGTGAGCCTAAAGCGAACAAGGCTGGACTCCAGGCTAATGAGGTCGTGGAACTCTTCTTGCAATTGCTTTTTTTTTTTCTAAAGAAAAAATGAATTTCTTTAAATGATTGGATAGCGTCTTCAATACTGGAGAAACCCTTTTGTTGGTAACAGTTAACGGGAATTCATACGGAGACCCCGCCACTAGCCCCGAGGAAATCCCGCCCCCGACTCGGTAACGGGTTGGCCTCGGATTCGGCTAATGGCGCCGCTACATGCAAAGACTTTGCACAGAATATGTCTGTAGCTGCCTAAGCTACCCAACATTTGCCCTGCTTGTCGTGTTTTCTTGTTCCAGAGAGTGAGAACTGACAAAATGTCCTACACAGTGGCGTTGCTTCGGCGGGTCAACATGGCGCTAGCCCTTCGAACTTGGGGCGAGTTTACGGCGTTTAACAGTACGTTGTGTGGCGCTTGTCCTACGTTACATTTGACATCTAGAAAGTCTACAAACTACACAGACGATACAATTTAACCTAAAATACCTTTATTGAGCAACAACTCCCTGTTTCTGTCCATCCATTGAAGGTCAGAGCAACCCAATCGTCGCCGTTGTTGAACTTCATCTCTGCTGCGTGACAAAAGCGTCGTCTATCGGAATACGACATCATTGCAGTGTAAGAAAATCTACAATAGGATTTTACATTGGTTATTTAAAAGCGACCTCTAGCAGTTGAAAACATAAAGGCATAAGAACGGCGACAACAAAATTGCAGCTGATAACTGATTGGTTAATTTGAAAAAACACTAGCCAATCAGGATATGCAATCGATTGTTTTACGGCAAAATCCTAATGAACATAGAAACAAGAAAAGTGATTGGCTACTGGAGATGTCAAAATTAACCAATCAGAGAGGGAGTTCAAGATCATTGAGCTTTACCATTGGGCGGTAAGAACCAATCAGCATCAGCTCAGACGGTACGTACGGGTAGCTTACACAGTATCCCGTACAGTATAGAAGGTACCCTATCGTGAATGGCCAATTCATTTTCATTTACCAATCAGCAGCTACCATTTGAAGGGCACGCATGGAGGGGTCCGTATCACCTTCCAAGGAGGCCCGCTTCATTTTACGCTAGATTCAGAGAGTCCGGCAACGCTTTAGTATTTTTTAAAATAAGCATGGGCACTATCGTCCCACAAATTACGTGAAAACTGTTTTCATCGTGAAGTCTTGGTGCTTTCAGACCGTAAATTATCCCCAGCCAGGTAGTCGTTTAGCGCGTACTAAGGAATTTCGGACGCGAACAACAGCATTTCCTTCAATTTGGCCAAATAGAGTTTTTAAGTTCTTCAGTTAGACAGAATAAGCCCATTTGAATTCATCGGATATCTTCAGTTCATTAAGAGGGGAACTTTTATTGATTTTTCATGCTTAAAAACACCAAAAAATCTTACATTCGCTTTCCCATGCGTGCCCTTCAAATGGTAGCTGCTGATTGGTAAATGAAAATGAATTGGCCATTCACGATAGGGTACCTTCTATACTGTACGGGATACTGTGTTAGCTACCCGTACGTACCATCTGAGCTGATGCTGATTGGTTCTTACCGCCCAATGGTAAAGCTCAATGATCTTGAACTCCCTCTCTGATTGGTTAATTTTGACATCTCCAGTAGCCAATCACTTTTCTTGTTTCTATGTTCATTAGGATTTTGCCGTAAAACAATCGATTGCATATCCTG
>NW_017802636.1:525564-533978 GCF_001625305.1 Branchiostoma belcheri | reverse complement strand
AAGTAGAGTTTTGATCACTGCTAGTTTGTGTTCCAAAGGGTGGTGGGAATCAAAGGCCAGGTACTGATCAGTGTGGGTTGGTTTCCTGTACACTTCGAAACGAAGGTTACCATCTTCCTCTACGATAGTTTTGGTGTCTAGGAAAGGGAGCATGTTGCCATGACTTGGCTCCTGTGTGAACTTGATGTTGTCATCTATCTGGTTGATGTGGTCAAAGAAATCAGCAGCTACCCTCTTTTTCAATCTGCACCAAGTGTCATCTACATATCGAAACCAGTTGGCCG
Organism: Branchiostoma belcheri; assembly: GCF_001625305.1. Taxonomy (NCBI): domain Eukaryota; kingdom Metazoa; phylum Chordata; class Leptocardii; order Amphioxiformes; family Branchiostomatidae; genus Branchiostoma; species Branchiostoma belcheri. The sequence continues at coordinate 533,694 of NW_017802636.1, read as the reverse complement.
GGGGAGTGTCATTGAAAGTGCTGAGGGCTTTGTTTTCAAAAGAATGTACAACCCCACCCTCAACAGGGAAGGGGGGCTACGAGTCGATCTTTCCGGCACTTGGGATTTGGCACTCCCAGCCCCGAGGACAGACAACACTTAAGCTCCTGTTCTGTATAACAGGAGCTGTCAGACTAATTTGCATCATTTTGTCTTGACTTGTCTAACTTTTGTTCCTTTTTCGACTTCCAAAAATTTGTCTTCACTTTATTTGCATATCAATAAACAGGTTGTACTTAAAAACCTGCTTTCCCCTCTGGTCTCTCAGTCACTGACGAAAGCTAGTGGATACTAGCTGAAACGTCTGACGTTTTCAAAATCATATCCAGTTGCTTGAGTAACTGTTTTTTGGCGTATCGTATTACCTGGATGTCTAACCTTCATCGACGTAATAGGATTTTACATTGGTTATTTAAAAGCGACCTCTAGCAGTTGAAAACATAAAGGCATAAGAACGGCGACAACAAAATTGCAGCTGATAACTGATTGGTTGATTTGAAAAAACAATAGCCAATCAGGATATGCAATCGATTGTTTTACGGCAAAATCCTAATGAACATAGAAACAAGAAAAATGATTGGCTACTGGAGATGTCAAAATTAACCAATCAGAGAGGGAGTTCAAGATCATTGAGCTTTACCATTGGGCGGTAAGAACCAATCAGCATCAGCTCAGATGGTACGTACGGGTAGCTAACACAGTATCCCGTACAGTATAGACGGTACCCTATCGTGAATGGGCAATTCATTTTCATTTACCAATCAGCAGCTACCATTTGAAGGGCACGCATGGAGGGGTCCGTATCACCTTCCAAGGAGGCCCGCTTCATTTTACGCTAGATTCAGAGAGTCCGGCAACGCTTTAGTATTTTTTAAAATAAGCATGGGCACTATCGTCCCACAAATTACGTGAAAACTGTTTTCATCGTGAAGTCTTGGTGCTTTCAGACCGTAAATTATCCCCAGCCAGGTAGTCCCTTAGCGCGTACTAAGGAGATTTCGGACGCGAACAACAGCATTTCCTTCAATTTGGCCAAATAGAGTTTTTAAGTTCTTCAGTTAGACAGAATAAGCCCATTTGAATTCATCGGATATCTTCAGTTCATTAAGAGGGGAACTTTTATTGATTTTTCATGCTTAAAAACACCAAAAAATCTTACATTCGCTTTCCCATGCGTGCCCTTCAAATGGTAGCTGCTGATTGGTAAATGAAAATGAATTGGCCATTCACGATAGGGTACCTTCTATACTGTACGGGATACTGTGTTAGCTACCCGTACGTACCATCTGAGCTGATGCTGATTGGTTCTTACCGCCCAATGGTAAAGCTCAATGATCTTGAACTCCCTCTCTGATTGGTTAATTTTGACATCTCCAGTAGCCAATCACTTTTCTTGTTTCTATGTTCATTAGGATTTTGCCGTAAAACAATCGATTGCATATCCTGATTGGCTATTGTTTTTCTAATTAAACCAACTCAGTTATCAGCTGCAATTTAGTTGTCGCCGTTCTTATGCCTTTATGTTTCCAACTGCTAGAGGTCGCTTTTAAATAACCAATGTAAAATCCTATTGTAGATTTTCTTACACTGCAATGATGTCGTATTCCGATAGACGACGCTTTTGTCACGCAGCAGAGATGAAGTTCAACAACGGCGACGATTGGGTTGCTCTGACCTTCAATGGATGGACCGAAACAGGGAGTTGTTGCTCAATAAAGGTATTTTAGGTTAAATTGTATCGTCTGTGTAGTTTGTAGACTTTCTAGATGTCAGATGTAACGTAGGACAAGCGCCACACAACTGTTAAGCGCCGTAAACTCGTCCCAGGTTCGAAGGTCCGCCAGCGCCATGTTGACCCCGCCGAAGCAACGCCAGTGTGTAAGACATTTTGTCAGTTCTCACTCTCTGGAACAAGAAAACACGACAAACGGGGCAGATTGGTGCAATGTTGGGTAGCTTAGGCAGCTACAGACATATTCTGTGCGAGGCTTGGCATGTAGCGGCGCCTTTGACCGAATCCGAGGCCAACCCGTTACCGAGTCGGGGGAGGGATTCCTCCGGGACTAGTGGCGGGGTCTCCGTATGAATTCCAGTTACGTGACCGGCAGTTGCCGCGCCTATCGTCCCCGGGTTAACGCTAGTAATACAAAGAGACTTTTGAACGTACAGGCATTTCTCTCAAAATCAGTCTATGTGTTTTAAAACAAGTTGTTGGGGTTGCGTGCTGACTCTATGCATGTATTCTCTCTCTCTCTATATATATATATATACGTATATATATATATATATATATATATTATATATATATATATATATATATATATATATGATCTACAAGTATTTCTCTACAGCACAAGCACTAATCAGCCAAGACTAACCAAATATAAAAGCTATTCATAACTTTTTTAATCATTCTGCTCATCACTTTGACCTGTATTTTGTAACAGCAGACATGAATTTTTCAGTGAGGGAAGGACCCCTTTGATGTGATAATTGCTAAAAAAAGTTTAAGAAGATTTAAAAGATTGTCAACATTTAATAATCAGTACATAACAAAAGGGTTATTCTTTTGCATTTACCTCAATTTACAGTCACTGTGATCATATTAGGCATTAGCTGTGCCATGGAATACTGCAAAATATTCACTGGATATTAAAACTCTGATAAAAAAGTCTTTCATTACAGTGCAACATTAAGTTATGTGCTTACTAATGTTCTACTAATGTTCTACAACCTACTGTCAAAACAACTCTACATTTGTCTACACACCAATTTCCTACCAAAATCATCTACAAGTGTGGCAGACAATGGAGACAAAGACATGACTATAAGTCAAACTCCTACACATATTCATACTCCTAAACTTATGTAAGGACAGCTAACCTATACAGAAACTGATCATTCTACATCTTTCAACTACCGATTGTTGCCTGACTCAATTGGAACAATGTTAGTCTGAAAACGGAAAAACAATGTTCAAACTCAATGTCACAGGAAAAGGGAGACTATTGTCTTTCATTCCTTGGTTAAATGTGGCCCCTTTCACACTAAAACAGTATTACCATGCTGCAAAGGCCAGTTTCATTGATTACATTAATTTTTGTCTTAACAATCATTTCTCTTTACAAAATCAGTACTGTACAATTGAAAACTTGATTTCTTTCAAACAATTTACACAAGAATAGGTATATTAGCCCTTTGGCCTTTACAGCTTTACAAATCAGCGTGGACACTAAAACCGCAAACTGTTCAGCTTGAGAAGTGGCTTTTTGATTCTAGGAAAACCCTGCTTGGCTGTTGTTTGAGTCTGTACAGCTGCAGGGTTCTCTTTGTTCTGCGCGACATGTTCAGCATAGATGTCTGGATAGATCTCTTTGAACTGTGGAGAGGAAATATTCAGCATAAGTGTGAAATTTCTACAATTTCAATATAGTTCTCAAAAATAATGGTACTTGTATCTACCTGATCCAATCCTTACTGCTAGTACATGGTTCAGCGTTCAGAAACAGGTGTTTATGTTTACAAACAATTAATACTGGGTACTTGTACTTCACATATGGCACAATTGATGACACAGGTGATGGTGGTTTAAAAATGCATGTACATGTAATAGAACAGTACACAATCTCATTATTTCATTATCGCACAAATGTATTAGATAACAGTGAATAAGTTTTGTCACCTGCTTGAGTTTCCTCTGCCTGACCTTATTTGGCATGCGGCTGTCATGGAGGATGGACTGCAGCAGCTCTGCCAGGGCATGCTGGGATAGACTCAGCTTCTGGTTCTCAAACTCCTCACAGCTGATCTGCTTGCAGAAGGTGACTCTCTGCAGATGTCACAGGTACAACAGTCAGTGTAAAATACACAAGTATGGATTAGTGTTATCTTCTTCCATCTGATGCCCACAATCGTAGAGACGATTATTCTGGCATGTTATGAGCCATTAGTACCAGAACTCTTGGTGGAAAAATGGGTTATTTGTTTATTAAGGGGCAATCTTACTAGTTTATGAACCCCTACTACTGGCAATATTCTGTAGAAAATTTGAGTGATATGAGCATTACTGAACCTGTAACTAGACTGAAGATCATCTGATTTGATTTTGAGTTCCAAACGAAATGGTACCAGTATGCCATGTGTAAATGTCAACCATTCCCACAGGGCAAAAAGTTTGGAGTAATACTTTTAAACATGCCCAAAATATGGTCTTTTATCATCATGGCATCCATTGTACATGTACCTAGTGAATGTGTACATTGTACATGTCATGTCCATGTTCATGTTCATGTTTGTCACAAAAACCCATTAAGTGTTCCCACCTGTCCTGGTCTGTTCCTCTGCACCAGCTTCTGTACTCTCTGTTGGAAGTCTGGAGGAGCCACCAGGATGTCCTTGTGATGGTCCAGGAGGTAGGAGGCCATCTGCATGGCACCAAAGTCATAGGCATACTGGTTCTGCTGGTGGCTACTGCCTCGCACAATGCACCAGGTGAAGATCTTCAGCATCTACAGCATAGAAAATAAACAATGAGCTGTCAAAAAGACTGAAATATATACATGTACTAGTATACACATGCAGGAAGATACTACAAAACAGTACAAGATTATACTAGTAATTGTGCACTACTAGGCATATACATGACACCGTTCTTGTTTAACAGTTTTGTTAAGTGCCACAAATTATGGAAAACAAAAGAAAAATGGCTTACGAACTATAGCAGGCCAGAGAGTCAGTCTTTGATAATTCAATTATGAGTTTGGTCATATATTTTGTAGAGACATCCCATAGCACATACCAGTGTTCTGGCAGGAAGACTTGGGTGAAGTGTGAGGGAAGGGTTGTTGGCTACAGACGTCATGAACCTGACCAAGAGCTGCAGTTTCCGGTAGTCGTTTGGATGAGACAACAGACAGCACAACTGCAGCGCCTCTGTAGTGGTAGCCATCTGAACACCGACATGCTCATCATCTGCAGATAAAATGTGTAAACAAACATGAGGGTAAACATAGAATGTGCAATATTTTGTTGCCAGTATCTGTTGTCTTAGCATGCACCCGTTACTGCATTCCACTCTACAGGGGCAAGGTAGAAGTGCAGGAAGTTTGGCAAGCACACCACAGATGGGGAGGGGGGTGGGTGGGGACCAAGCTGGAGGGTTTGGTTAGGAAGCACCTTGCGCAGAGTTGTGAGTATGTCCACTCCTGAGATGCCAGCACAATTACCTGTACCTGTACCCTGTGTGGTAGTCTTGGCACGACCGGTGCTGTAGCTGGATCCGGCGGCCAGCCTGGTGGAGACGCCAGGTCCTGTACGGGGGCCTGAAGGTTCCACAGCCTGGTTAAGTTTGGGATTACTCCAGCCGACAATGGAAAACATCCTGCCTCGTGGGCGCGGCATGCTGAGTTTCACTTTGACTGCTGGATGTTGAGGGGACAAGTCGCCATTGGAGAGACTCTTCTCAGCAGACAGACACGTGTAACTGGTTGCCCTTGACATGTTGCTGTAACCTTGAGGCGATACATCGTTGTTGGAGACGCTTCTCTCACTAGACAGACAGTCCTGGCTGGCTGCCCGAGACAGGCCTGGGCTGCTGGTGTACCGTTTGACAAAGTTTTGTCTTTTGTCAGCCGGCTGCATGGAGAAAGATTTGATTCTCCTGACAGTGTTGGGGCGTGTCTTGCGCTGGACATCTTTGTGCAGAATCAATGGTTCCTTGCTGCTGAGCCCACCCTGGGTGTAGCCTGGTCAGAAAGGGGATTTTCTTTTGTACCATACCGTGTCAAAGAATCAACAACTACCTCTACCAAAAAATCCTTGAGTTAAAAGATTACATTTTTCTCTTGTTGCAGGTCATTGAAATGTCAGTGTGACAGTTGCTTATTCCCAAAGCACTAAAATCGCTTTGCATATAATTGTGCCAGTACCTTACTTCAGCCACAAATGAACCGGACATTCAGTCAAGTGTATGCTTTGCATGTTTAACAACAATGGTTTGTCATGACATGGTTAGGCCTAACAAAATAAATGTTGTGTTTCCTATTACAGTCCAGAAAAAATTAGGGTCGGTAGGTAGGGATTCTACTTTTTTTTTTTTTTTTTTTTTTAGTTCAAAGCCGGGACAATGAACGTATGATCTGTTTGTACTACACAGACAGGGATCTCCCCAGAAATTCAGAGCAGGGTGGAGGAGGGGGGCGGGGGGGGGGGGGGAGTTCTGGGAGGGGGGGGGGGAAGCTATTGCATTTTGTCTTTTCCAAACACAAATGGAGGTCATTTCCTGCAACTTCAGTTCTACATTTTCTGTACAACTGCAGATGTATAAGGCAGTAGAAAGGTTCAAGATCTGTACTTAATTATCCTCATGTTAAAAAAAAATTCTACCCTTAATTTTGAAAAAAATTGGGCATAGGTTCCCCGGATGACCCCTAACCGGGGGCCAACGGTGCTTCCACAAGTTCAACAAGTGAAAAATACATGATACAAAATGTACATGTATTTACTACCTGGAACTTGGAGCAATTTATTCCAAAGATGTTAACTGACATTAATATATTAAAAACTAAACCAAATCCTATTTCTCAAACAAATCACATATTGACACAGCTGAACAAATAAAAATGTGATCATGTTTATAAACTCCACTCAAAAACAATTTTTGAGAGACACTCGGGTCACGGTATTAAAGCGTGATAATCTCTAATATCTCATCTGATTCTCCCAATAGGGTCTTTACAATGACAGCATCCAACCGCACATACATAGAAACAACAATACAGTGCTCACCAACTATTTGCATCACTGACATTGGCATAAACCTGGGATCTGCATAAAATTCTGAAAACCCAAACCATTTCCCATTCACTACATTATAAATTGCATGGCATAATTGCATGAGCTGTTATGACTTTAACCTGATATTGGACTAAAATATTTCCAAGTCAATGGCACACTGACCCAGAAATACGTGAAAGAAGTACATGTAACTTGTTGCGCATCAGCAAATCCGCATGAAGTCCATTGTTATTCATTCATTGTCACCCCTGCACCCTCCATTGTCATACACTTTCTCTGTTGTCACTTCCTTCTGGACAGGTGAGAACCCCCAATCACTGATTGTGTGAAAAGAAGTCCTTTGTTCCTTTTTGGTGTCCTTGATTGGACTGTTGTTTTAGGTTTGGTAAGCTTTTGCCCAACACTATGAAGGTGGTGTCTGATCTTCTATCACCATGTTAGCCCTGTTCATTATGAGTTTCTGAATGCGACTTGAAGATTAGAATATGGTACATGTATGTAGTTGTGGGTGAAAGTGAGTATATAAATACCAATAACATCATGTTTGTGGTTGTTTCAATTGGCCCCAGCCCAGTATCATCCATAACCAACTGACCTCCCCTCCCTGTCGGTCGTGTGGACTCTCCTAAGGTTATTGGACTAAACCTGTTATAGGAATAAAATTCCCTGACAAATCGTCCATGCAAATAACAGGAGAGCACTGTATTACACAAGAAACCAATTAATTCGGAAAATTTCTCAGTAATGTTTGAAAATTAACCTTACTAAAATATAACTGAATTTTTATTTCAGTTGTAGCCGAAAAAATATTTTTCATGCGTTTAAAGTATCGTTTTAGCACTGTAATATGTACTTATTACATGTATCTATACATTTGGATGCTATCTTGACCTTTGACCATTGTTATTGTGAAAACAGGTCGGCCATGTTGTCTTTCTCGCCGTGAATTTTCGAGCCGTTTTTTCGAGCAAATTTCAACCGTTTTAAACATTTTACGGCCTCAAAAACTCATATAACGAGGAAAACAAGTTGTAGTTGTTATTTTCATGCGTAACATTTCTTCTGGGGATGGATTATTTTTCCGTCGAGCTGCCGAAAACTTAGCGCCATGCCGCAACCATGCGATCGGGCGCGGCCGGCCGGCGGGAGTTTTACTTTGTATCGGTGAGCTTTCGCGATGTAAACAAAGACAGTCGGAGTTGTTTACATGAAAATTTTGTTGTGAAACGCCAGCGGGGTGTCAGATTTTCTACCAATGACAACGTTTTCTTTGTGGCGTCATGTCGAGATCGACAA
>NW_017802636.1:518727-525544 GCF_001625305.1 Branchiostoma belcheri | reverse complement strand
ATCGACAATTCATCGTCAATTCACAGGATTGTGCCGACAATGGAATTGAATAGCGGCCCGATCCGTGCAATTAGCGCTCGATCCACGCCGCCCGACCGAAGAAAATTGGAATGACGAGCACATTTATCGGGGATAAAACCCCCAATTTTGAAAACCGACCGCTAGCCGCTCGAAATTTTTGGTCGGCCCCAAAAAAGGCTAGGGTCGGGGGGTTTTTCATAGGGTCGGTCGGGTAACCGGAAACACAACATTTTTTTTCCTAGGCCTTATAATTCCCATGCCTTTACTTTTAACCTTTAAAACACTTTCTATTGGACAGACAGGTAACTGTAACTTAGTGTAAGTGGCTCTTAGGACTTGCCAGGCTGTGACAAGTACTGGTATGGAAACATATTCAAGTTCAACCATACAACATTACTTACATGTACATGTAAATTAGACAAGTCAATGATATGTTGGTCATCAGGTTGATAAATCACTGGATTTAAATACCTTGGCTAGGTACAAACACTTGGTTAAATACAAAGAACTATAACGATTGTTTTCCTCTGGTATGTGATTCAATCTATAGACTGTTGAAAGCCCAGCTCTGTCCAGGCCTAACATAACTCACCTAGCAGCCTGTTGATGAGACTGGCGGAGACAGGATGGAGTAGAGGCTGCTCCAGGCCCTGGAAGTACTCCGAGATCACCTTCAGCACGTCTAACTCAAACCCAGAGTAACAGGACTGCCACTCCTCTGCCTCTTCACTATCTGTGCGCCCTAACAACAGGACGGCAAGTTTTAGATGCAAAACTGTTCATTGTGATATACAGTGTACATATAAAAGTTTGTTCTGATAGGAATACACTGCATTGATAGTAATGCTGTATGGCAAGTCAGCAACATTTGTATTACAATTTACATGTAATGCAAAAATCATCCTGATCTTCAATTCAGTCACTTCATCATCTGTTGGATATAGATTGTCCAATATACCAATTATCCACAATTCAGTGAATTATCTTTTCTAATTGATGACAAATTACTTCTTAAGGAAGCAGTTACTCACAATTGGCCAGACATTTCATAGCAGACAGCACCCAGTGTGGAACATCATCTGTAAAGAAGACAATTTTGTAAAGACAGTGTACCACATTGATTATCCATTACCTGGAAGAGATTTGACTTGTCATTGGTAGACAATGTAATTTGACCATAATACAATCATATCAAAATGTAGCTTTCCTGATTGTTTAATACATGTGTTTGGGTGGGTTTGAAAAGGGCATAAAAAAAGTTAAACCTGACATACATGTTGAAGTTATCGAACAGTCATTCAAACCTTTCTCATCTGTAGGTTCCACAATGCCAGACCGGCTCCTTCTGGTGACCGTGTGCTTCATGTGGCTGCTGTTGATACAGTAGCGGTCTATCATTCTACACACCCAGTCTTCTCCTAACAGTTCTGTCAGTCTGGAACAGATCAATGTCAAATAATCTTGAGCCAAAAACTATAATAGTACAAATCCAATATGAAGTAGAACACTAAAGTATAAAGGGAATGTGTTGCCTGAAAACATTGAAGATAACCGAGTCGAAAAACAAACCTCTTTAAAATGGCTTGATTCCAAGCCTGCAGTTCCAGTTGTGGATCTACAGGAGGCGCTGGTGCCTTTGCTTTCAGCGGTTTATTCATAACCGCAGGTTTCTCCCCACCAGGACAGGATTCTACAGGTAGCGTGTTGGTGTCCCTGGCAGACAAGGGTGCTTGACTGCACACTGTTCGACAGGACTCTGTAAATCTGTGGGCAAAAAAATGTTGCAAATTGATAAAACCACAAGGCTGCAAAGAGTCTCATATTAATAGTATTATACATCAACTTTACTTGCAACAAGTTAATATATATTACTAGTAATCTTCTGTGATTGTTGTAATGGTGGATGAGTTTGTGTACTATTCATAAGTCAATCCACTCTTGGTTTATTTGTCACCTGTGCATCATAATGTCTTGTTCAATTTGAGAAAATTCACACATCATTTGAATTTACAAGTACATGATCATGTGCTGTATCTTATCTGTAGCAGCTTATCTGTATCAAGTCTTTGCCTTACCAAGGAGGTTTAAAATAACCTTCTTGGCCTTACTAATACTCTGGTAGTAATGCTGCCTACCTGTATATATTCTTGTTGTCGTGAAAACTACTGCCCTTGCCACGGACTTCAGTAAATATCCCAGCAGAGAGGAACTTCTGCAGGAGTTGCACAGTCTGGTGCCGGGTGACTGAGGGTCCGAAGTCATCACTACTCCTCAGGTACTGGTGTAGCCAGTCTACAGCCTCGCTAGCGGTGAATGAGCTGTCGTACTGACGTAGTAGAAACCGGCGCGTGCCTGTCGGCATGCCCTGACAGAAGGCTTCAATGGCTGCATTCCACTGGAAGGCAGAATAAAAAAAGAATGATTGTTCTACTCAAAGCATGGAATGAAATTTCTTTGACTGCAATGTGGTTTCCTACTAGTAGAGCTGTGGATAATCTTGCTTAATAATTACAATGCATGATACATGTACAATGTAAATACATGTATGTATAATAAAGACTGATTTGCCAATGAAAGTCTCAAGGTAAGTGTTGTGTTTATTGCAAAATCATTTCACTCAGCTAATGGTAGTCTGTCCTAAAAGGATAATGTTTCTTTGTACAATAAGTAGTAGCAAGTTATATGCAGGAGTTTCAAATAAGAAAACAGCACTAACCAGTTTGGTGGCCCTGTAGGGTTCCGCTGTACTGCCCACCGCTGCACTGGTCGGGTAAGCTGCCATTCTTGTGTCTTGTTCTCTGGACACTACCTGTGAAATAACTTTTGTAATGAGACTGATGAGCAATTAATTGCTCGTCTAATGAGATCTGAGTATAGTGACAACAGTATGAAATACATGTACAGACTACTTGTAATCATGATAAGAGAAAAGACTTGCAATGAACATTGAATCCAAAAACAAACAAAATCAACCTAATTTTTTTATATATATATGAAGTGCATTGACATAAAATTGAAAAGAAACAATGACCTGGATCATCAAGCGTCTCATTGAGGAATGAAACTAATTATGATGCTTTATCATTTAAATTTCAAACAATGACACCTTATATATATATATATATCAAGGTCATGAATGGTAACTAACCAGGTAAGGTTAGATTTTCTAGCCCAAATAACTTTTGGACCAGGACTGGCATGAGTTACCAACCAGACGAAGCTGCAGTACAACTACCTACTACTAGTAGACGTTTTCAAACTACACTGTATATCCCCCCCCCCCCTACATAACCATATGGGTCGAAGTTTTGCGCAAGCTTGTACTTGTAGTTGTACCTCATAAAGTAATCCTGGTTACCACTCTCCGCAGGCCGGGTTAGGCTTAGTTCTATGCCATTAAAAAGTAACCATAGGCAGGCAACATAACCATTATTTTGCCATCCTGTAGGCTAACTACTGTAATTTTCAAACCGACCCCGTAATAACCCCCGGCGTGCGGTAATGGACCGGAGCGGGTGGGCAGTACTTTCAGCACCGTAGAGTTATCGGGGATGGTCCGGCTACCAGCCTAGTGCTAGTAACTTTCTGCACCCTCTCAAAATCTATGTTAACTATAGCTACCAATTAGTTGCGAACGGTAGAAAGAATTGTAACCTTTACAGAGACCAACAGCAGCCAGAAACGAAAAGACTTGAACTACACGCCCAGACGAACGAGTAGAGTTTGGAGCTCGCCCCAGGGGTGGCGCCTCGGCTTGGCGTGGTCCTGCCGTTTAGTACGTCGTTCTTGGAGCTCTTCTGGCCTCAAACGTCGCGTATTCAAGCCAAGCTGACGTTCAACGCTACGTTACACGCATGTTAGACAACAGAGCATCGTCTGGAGACGGCGTTTAAATGAACACAAGCGTCTGTTTGCTTTAGTTGTACTTTAACCATTAGCGTCTCCTCAAGCGTTCAAACTTACCGGGCATATGCTAATCTGACCGTTGTGACCCGGGACGAAACCATTCACCAGTTAGGGGAGCTGTTCATTCAACTTACTCTTTCTTCAGCTATTCTTTTGATATCAAATATCGTTTTTTGTGCTTTTTATTAAATAATTTTCTATATTTAGAAATCTATTGTATAAAAATGATACTGTTGATAGTAGTATGTAATCATTTTGAAATCGGATCGCCCAAGGTAGTGGTATCGCCCCAACGTATCTGAAGTAAACAGCGCGAAATGTCTGTGACAGGCAGCAGGACGCAATGGCACCAAGAGAATTAAATAGAGAGGCAATGAACCAAGGGCAAACTAGCACCGAAAGACCACGTCTAGCGAGATATTAGACGTAAAACAAGGACAACAACAACAACAATGGCTGTCGTTGTTCTATTCTCTTGGAAAATATTTCCATGTTTTCCTTCTTGGACGTTGGAGAGAACTCGTAACATCGTTGTAGAAGTCCCAACCAGTTCACTTTTCCAAAGGCGGGTCTAGGCTCTATTATATCATGGAGGTAACCTCCGTGATTATATGAAGGGTTATCCCCTATAGTTAACGTTAAATATTCAAACATCATTTTGGGGATAACATTCTGTCCATAACTTAAGAAATTTCAATACTGCTATACGAGTCACTATAAAAAGCTAACGTTATAGTTAGGCCACAGCAAGTAAATTTTATGGATGACATCCTCCGCAGATTCCAAATCTAATGCGAGCGGGCGAAAAAAAAAAAACAAGGTTCCTACAATTTAAAATTTTGACTCAATCATTGTACAAATGGTTTTGATTCAGTGAGAACATCACATATACACAGCCAGCATCACATATCACTGCATCAAAATAGGAAACAAAACATTTAATCAGAGCTTTTTCTTGTCTCCTCTCTTCATAGTTATCTGCCATCCACCTTCCGGCATGACAACAGACATCTTTGCCCATTTTCGGCATGTTGACCAGGAAGGCAATAAAATTTATTGTTTTTTTTCCAAAATCATGCGAAAATTAATGCGCGCGCTGATGTCATCCATAAAAATTACTTGCTGTGGCCTTATCTTGTTATTTTAACTTTTATGTTTTCAATATGCATTGTAAGGAATTGTATAGCATTATTTGCACTGATTTCAAATAATAGCACTACAAACAGGCCTTGGTATTTTTGTTTATTCCAATATCTTTTGTAGAGGAAGTTGACAATTTTGTACCATGAACCACATAGTAAAATCTTTAGGATAATCATGAAAATATAACACATATTACATAATTTTGATGCATCAATTTTTTTACCTTGTCACAGTATTGGAAACTTTTTCTGACATGAGGGAACACTTAGTATCAAAACATGGATCAAGACTATCTACCACCTGCCATGGTGAGGATTAGCCTGGGTGCCATCCGATTTGGGGCGATGGCATTTAATACTGTGTATTGGTGCCAGTTTCCCAGGGAAATCAACAGCAACAGAGTGAGCATATGTGTGTGAGCCTGGAATATTTGTGTACTAAATGTTCAAAATGCAATTATAGCCCTACCAACACACCACACCATATGATACATGAATTTCCATGTTTAACATAACTGTATGTTTAATACTGCCCCTTTGCCAAAACATCAAGCTGAAAAATTAAAAAAAAAACTATCACCTCAGCTGTAAAATACATTTAGCAGCAAATAGCCAGATTTCTGGATAATATTATTACATGTAATATGCTCATGATGTTATGCTCAAACGTTTGGAAAATAAAATCTCAACACCCTTTTGGAGATGTTAACAAACTTCCCAGATATTATTCCTATTCCACTGCCAACTAAAACCAACCCATGCCAGTAGTACAAAATAAATCAAGCAGATCAGTTTTAGAAAACCATGATAGCTTTACAATGGTTAAGGGTAAATCAATCTAATACAAAACATAACATTCATTATCAGCATTACATCCCCACTACTGCCTGTTCTTTGCAGTAACATTTACCTTCAATTTATTGCACTTGATATATGTGCGTCCAGGTTATGTCATTGACATGCACATACTACTGGTAGTACTTTTTTTACCACAAACAGTTCCTTATAGACTTTGAATATCTCCATTGTCAAATTTCAAAAATCTGTATGTGTTGCACAAACACATGACATGAAAGAGAGCCGGCTCATCAGTAGTTAGTGCAGTGTACATATATCCACTGTTTTTTTACCAGGTCCCTGACAATTCTGACTGGTCATGAGAAGAGTAAGGCATTGGGGAATAATTGATTTCTCAACCTAATATTAAAGACAGTGGAAAGTAGCTTGACGAGGATAGAAATTTGCTAAAATGCAGATCATATTTGCCTTGTATATTTGTACATGTATAACTGCTGTAAAAGTTGGAAAGCCCTGATTAATTATGATAGAGGATATGTAAAACAGCTACACAAAGTGTACTAGAGCCCCTGGTAAACTGGTTCCTCAGACTTTTCCTCAGTATCCAGGAGTCTGTGTGTCTCTGTAGAGGATGATTTCTCCTTTGGAATCCTTCTTTTCTTGCAGTACACGCTGAGAGTCCCTCCTATGACCAGTGCCAGACAGGCTGGAACATAAACAAGATGTGGGTAAGGAGGTGGAAAGTTCATGGGGAGTTTGGCAGGGTATAAACCTTTTGCTACTTATTCACAGTGACAGTGACTAGACTTTAGACACAAACTTTCTAAGTGTGGACCAAGCAGTCCTGGAGAAATTTCAAATTGTCCTTAACTGTTGTAAACAAATAACTTGTCCCTAGTTTGACTTGAAGAGTACATAAGGAGCCTACCTGCACATCCTGCAGCAATAAG
>NW_017802636.1:517753-518707 GCF_001625305.1 Branchiostoma belcheri | reverse complement strand
TACTTTTGGTCCTCTGTTCGAGCCTTAAAGAATGGAATGCTAAATCCTTCACTGTTGCCTAACTGTATGATATAAGTCTGCTCATATATTACCGATACTACATGGCATGGCACATGCACACTTGGAACCCTGAATTGGCTTATTGACAGAAGCATACATGTACATGGATGTAACTTTAACTTGAAAACAAAATGCTGAACTTACCTGGTAAACAAGGGAGACACACTGCCATCCCTGTTGTGTTAGCAAAGAACCCAGGCTTACATGCAGAACACTCTAGATTTCCAAAGGTGCTGTGGAATACAAATGTATGATACAGACATATAAATCATAAACAAGATACATTGCATACAGATAGATATACAGAGTACATACATTTATATTCGTAAAATACAGACCAGTCCCCAACATCCTAAGGAACATCATCAAGTTCATGTACCTTCTTACAGATCTTCTTTACTTATGATCTATAAGCTTTGTGGATGGGAGTGGTTACTGACCTGCTATTGTGCCCTATAGGGCACTTGAGACATGATATGGAGCTGTTGTTGGGTTGGTAGTGCCCAGGTCGGCACTTCTGACAGGAGGATTGACACTGCCCCTCCTGACCAAACTCCTGACAACAGTGGCAGTCTGGGGAAGCAGCTGGGAGAAAAGTTGGGATAGACATGGTTACACATCACGACAGTTTGCCAATGTCTGGCTTCATTCTGATTGCAAGAGACAGGTCAGAAAAGTTGGGTTTGTACAGAAGTAGCCACAACCAAAACAAGAAGCCATAGGCGACAATTCTCCGTGAAGTATTATATATTGCAACAAAAAGAAGTAGCCATTGGCGACAATTCTCTGTGAAGTGTGATAAATCGAACAAAGAAAAATTGTTTAAACGCGCGTCGGCTCAGTCATCTTAACCCTACCTAGACCGGGCTTTTTTTGACATGGGGGGACCGGGGG
>NW_017802636.1:514974-517733 GCF_001625305.1 Branchiostoma belcheri | reverse complement strand
AATATATGCACACCAGGGCATGTCTTCGGACCATTGAATTACATACTAGGTATGTGTGCATGAAATGCCTACAATACATGTACATATACTAGGTACGTGGTGCATACATGTATACTGTGTATAGGCAGTGTTACTAAGTGTGACTGTGTGTGTACTTCCCATATCATTTACATCTTGCCACAATGACAAGCCAATGAATAAGATGACAGTGTGGAGATGATATTTTTTCTAGTCAATGAGCAAGCAAGCAAGACTAATTCCTTATTGAGGAATCAGCTACTCAAGAAAAAATCAACACAACCACAAAAGTCTTAGCCTAGACTACAAGGAGTGACCTATAGCTAGTTATCTTACTTGCAGAATGAACCAATTTCACACTCATGGCACTCTTCGGCCCTCATCTCTGGCTGTTTGTGTCCTTTGGGGCACTTCTGGCACTGACTGCTTTTTGTTTTATTTGTAAATGTTCCTGAAAAAAGGGATGCAACATGGAAGCTTTCATTTAATACAGACTACAATACAATGACTGAAAGCATGATCAATGATCAAAGATGATATACATGCTAGCACTACTGGTATCTGTTTCAAGACAGCAATGACATAATGTCTTTGCAGCACTTTTCATGTTGTTCACCTATGCATGTACATGTTTTGTACTTTTGGTCCTCTG
This sequence comes from Branchiostoma belcheri, assembly GCF_001625305.1. Lineage (NCBI taxonomy): Eukaryota > Metazoa > Chordata > Leptocardii > Amphioxiformes > Branchiostomatidae > Branchiostoma > Branchiostoma belcheri. The sequence continues at coordinate 517,063 of NW_017802636.1, read as the reverse complement.
TTCAAGCCTTAAAGAATGGAATGCTAAATCCTTCACTGTTGCCTAACTGTACGATATAAGTCTGCTCATATTACCGATACTACATGGCATGGCACATACACACTTGGAACCCTGAATTGGCTTATTGACAGACGCATACATGTACATGGAAATAACTTTAACTTTAAAACAAAATGCTGAACTTACCTGGTAAACAAGGGAGACACACTGCCATCCCTGTTGTGTTAGCAAAGAACCCAGGCTTACATGCCGAACACTCTGGATTTCCAAAGGTGCTGTGGAATACAAATGTATGATACGGACATATAAATCATAAACAAGATACAGTGTATACAGATAGATATACACAGTACATACATTTATATTCGTAAAATACAGACCAGTCCCCAACATCCTAAGGAACATCATCACGGCTAAGACATGACATAAGTTCACATACCTTCTTACAGATCTTCTTTACTTATGATCTATAAGCTTTGTGGATGGGAGTGGTTACTGACCTGCTATTGTGTCCTATAGGGCACTTGAGACATGAGATGGAGCTGTTGTTGGGTTGGTAGTGCCCAGGTCGGCACTTCTGACAGGAGGATTGACATTGCCCCTCCTGACCAAACTCCTGACAACAGTGGCAGTCTGGGAAAGCAGCTGGGACAAAAGTTGGGATAGACATGGTTACACATCACGACAGTTTGCCAATGTCTGGCTTTATTCTGATTGCAAGAGACAGGTCAGAAAAGTCAGGTTTGTACAGAAGTAGCCACAAGCAAAATGACTAATAATATATAATAATATAAAAATGATTTGCACACTCCTGTCAAATTAAATGACAGAAATTTCTGCATTGTCAGTGAGTAGAGTACAATCAATTATTGGTAATTACATTATAGTTATACAATTATAATGAATCCAACATTCTTCTCTGTAATCAATGCTTTCAGAAAAATCTAGTACTACTTAAAAGGCCACTTACTGGTGTTTGCATAATATCCTGGTGTACATGAATTGCACAATGAGGCATTAAAGCCTGAACAGTTTATAGTGGGTGGATTGAGAGAACTGAGTGGGAAGACTTCTGTTGTTGGTATGGGAGTGGAGGCCGCTATAGTGGAGGAGTTCACCACAGTAACCTCGGTCGTCACGTTGAAAGTCTGGCTCACAGTACCGTGGAGTTGGAGGAATGCAACAGCTACCAGAACTGCAAAGTAATTAACATGGATTCAATAATGCAGTATCGACATGAACATGACAGCCTTAATTTGGCCTTATTAAAAACGCATCAGTCACAACTTCTGTATCTGTATAGCCAGTATAACTGCCCTTCAGTGTAACAAACCAGCTTATGCATATATTGTGAAACTTTCATTGTGGGTTTCATTTTACGAAAGGAGGGAAAGGGAGGTTTTCGTGGTCTTTTAAATTTGTAGTTCAAACAATTCTGTATGGCATGGCATACTTGTGGTGTCATGAAGTAGGGTGTGGAGAGGTCAAGGCAAAAATAAAACCACTGCAAAAGCTTTTCATACTTTGATTGAGATGATTCAGAATCAGATGATGAGTGCACATCTCTTTTTTGTCATTCATATGGCACGATTAAAAAAACATAATTGACTATCCCCATAACTATGCATTCCTGAGGGATTTTATGGCACGTGTCTTTGCATGAGGGTTGGCACGTCTGCAGCAGTTTATCTGTTTACTCAACAAGTCTCATAGGTAAAGGCCACTTCTGAGGTTTGATAGTTTCTCATGAAAAACAAAACACCCAAAACCACTTTTGACACCAACAAAACCCCAATTACCACATATATGCTATTTGCAGCACCCGGAGAGTGTAAATATATCAAGTTAAATGCAAACATCCCTCCCCCTGCGAGGTACAGTGATGAGTAAACAAAAACTAAGGAAGGTTATGTCAACACTTCGAAACCCTCAAAAAAACTACAATAAAAGTTGTTTTCTTACCATTCAGAACAGCTTTCAAAGAACCTGGAACTCTTGGGTTCATCCAGCCAACCATCTTTCATCTTGAATGTTCCACATACTTTGGAAAAGTTACTTTTGTCTTGAAATTCGCTGATAAGTTTGTCAC
>NW_017802636.1:512154-514954 GCF_001625305.1 Branchiostoma belcheri | reverse complement strand
TCTTAACCATGGGCAAAAACATCTGGAACCACTTATAAAAACCACCCCGTATCTGCATGAACTTTTTTGAACCCCACTGCTATTCCAAACAACGCGTTTTTCTGGACCATTCCAATTCGCCTCGTAATTGTAGGGGTGCGTCTGCGATATTACATTGACCGCGAAAGCAGCAACGGCAAAAATACACATTCGTGCATCAACACGGGCATGCCCGCAGACGGCGTATAAAATTGCGTGCCGATTACACAAAGAGAACCCAGTGTTTTGACTGCGAACATGAAAAATCAGCCGATTACAACACTCCGTCCGGAGGTCCTGACCTCCTTCACGGAGTAATGACTAAATAAAAATGATTTGCACACTCCTGTCAAATTAAAATTAATGACAGAAATTTCTGCATTGTCAGTGAGTAGAGTACAATCAATTATTGGTAATTACATTATAGTTACACAATAATGAATATAACATTCTTCTTTGTAATCAATGCTTTCAGAAAAATCTAGTACTATTTAAAAGGCCACTTACTGGTGTTTGCATAATATCCTGGTGTACATGAATTGCACAATGAGGCATTAAAGCCTGAACAGTTTATAGTGGGTGGATTGAGAGAACTGAGTGGGAAGACTTCTGTTGTTGGTATGGGAGTGGAGGCCGCTATAGTGGAGGAGTTCACCACTGTAACCTCGGTCGTCACGTTGAAAGTCTGGCTCACAGTACCGTGGAGTTGGAGGAATGCAACAGCTACTAGAACTGCAAAATAATTAACATGGATTCAATAGTCCAGTATCGACATGAACATGACAGCCTTAATTTGGCCTTATTAAAAATGCATCAGTCACAACTTCTGTATCTGTATAGCCAGTATAACCGTCCTTCAGTGTAACACACCAGCTTATGCATAATTTGTGAAACTTTGTGGTTTCATTTTACGAAATGAGGGATAGGGAGGTTTTTGTGGACTTTTATTTAGTTCAAACAATTCTGTATGGCATACTTGTGGTGTCATGATGAAGAAGGGTGTGGAGTGTGGAGAGGTCAAGGCAAAAATAAAACCACTACAAAAGCTTTTCATGCTTTGATTGAGATGATTCAGAATCAGATGATGAGTGCACATCTCTTTTTTGCCATTCATATGGCACTACTAAAAAAACATAATTGACTATCCCCATAACTATGCATTCCTGAGGGATTTTATGGCACGTGTCTTTGCATGAGGGTTGGCACGTCTGCAGTTTATCTGTTTACTCAACAAGTCTCATAGGTAAAGGCCACTTCTGAGGTTTGATAGTTTCTAATGAAAAACAAAACACCCAAAACCACTTTTGACACCAACAAAACCCCAATTACCACATATATGCTTAGCAGCACTCGGAGAGTGTGCATATATCAAGTTAAATGCAAACACCCCTCCCCCTGCGAGGTACAATGATGAGTAAACAAAAACTAAGGAAGGTTATGTCAACACTTCGAAACCCTAAAAAAACTACAATAAAAGTTGTTTTCTTACCATTCAGAACAGCTTTCAAAGAACCTGGAACTCTTGGGTTCATCCAGCCAACCATCTTTCATCTTGAATGCTCCACATGCTTTGGAAAAGTTACTTTTTGTCTTGAAATTCGCTGATAAGTTTGTCACCTTTCTAATGCCATTTCGTCACAGATTTGGGTCATATGACTGAAGAACCAGGTGACCTGACGCTTTACTTCCGGGTTATGACGTAACGCATTTTTTGGTCATTCATTCATCGACCGACTTGGAGAATACACGAGTTCTTGGTTATATACCTTTTTGGAAATGTTGAGAAAAAACTGAAATGAAGATCTAGGATTATGAAAACATCTAATTCACCACAAAACATATCGAAATGGAATGGAAGGAGAAGAAGAAAATACTATTATTTTGGACCAATCCATTAGGATAGGGGGTGATAGAGTGGTGTGAAAATTTTGGTTTTCTCTCGATTTCGACATCCAAATTTTGAGCAAACTTGACAATTTTTGCGGATAAAATTTCAGGTTTAACATAATTTCAGACGCGTTTTGGGGTGATTCTTTTTAATGGCTTCACATCTTTGCTTCACATGGAAAGTTCATGCACTGGTCCCTGCCCAACAATAAGGTTCAAAGGTTATCAAGATGGCGGCGCACATGTTGTGAAATGCCAAATGTTTATCTCGCATCATATATTTTCAGTCATATGTTGATTTTCCCAAAATCTGTGGCGATGCTGGGTATTCTGCGGAGGGCAGGGTGTGCAAGGTCCATGTATGGATGGAAAAATACAAGGATAGACAATGGTAACGGTTACGTTTTCCAATCGTAGACGATAGAACTTGGAAAGTAGCACGCATGCATGTGCATGTGATATGTGCGATCATGCGACTGGGCTAGAAGTAGCGTAGCAACGTAAATATATATGCATCATATTCTCGATCTAACGCTGTCCACCAGATTTGTTCCACGTTTGTTAACAAAAATATCCACGATCCAAAATATAGGTTGCTTGACTCACTTTGCATTTGTTTGGATGAGTATGTCTCTGTGCAGATGATTGTGAAAAATAGTGATAGGTCCATGGTGTTCTGAGCAGCGTGTTCCGATTGGTTCAGATGCATCAACAACAACATGCAGGAAACAGCAATCGATCATTTTCCTCTTTTACAACAGCAGGTAAACATCGTGCATTACATGTCCTGAGAACACCCTGTCAGCAAAGTGCAGTTTGGAAATCCCAGGAAGGTGGCGTTGCTCATCCAGTCAATCCTCAGACGAAGGGTTGAGAAAAGCACAAGCCATCGCGA
>NW_017802636.1:508165-512134 GCF_001625305.1 Branchiostoma belcheri | reverse complement strand
ACCTGCTCCCCCCAGACGGGTCCGGCTACACCAGGAGAACAGAGGACGAACTGTTCATGGCCTGTCTCCGGGCGGGGCTGCATGACAACAAGAACATAAAGCACGTTTGCCTGATCAGTGCTAAGACAGGGTACGGGGTGGAGGCGTTGATTACGGAGATCCAGACCATGTGGGGTTACCGAGGTGATGTGTACCTGCTGGGAAACACCAACGTGGGGAAGTCTACGCTCTTCAATCGTCTCTTGGAGTCCGATTTCTGCCAGGTGAGTTTCCAAACAAGCACAAAGAAATGTTTGTACTGAGTGTCTCTGTTTTACTTTTATTTAAAACAATTTGATATCTTTCAATTATGGAAAATTTTAACAGTTAATGAGTTATTCGTATCATGGTACATGTTCAACATGTTTTACAGTATTGTTACTTTCTACAGGCCTACAGTGTAAAATACCCACATGCAAGCTGTCAGCTACAGGCAAAAACTGAAAATGCATGTGATAAAGGAAGAGCTTTGCAGTCCTAATGCAGGCTTAGTAAGCCACATCTGGGGCCCTTACAAATTTCTGTATACTGATGCAAAGTGTTATAACTTCCTTTTCAGCAAAAGAAATTGCTCTCTGGGCTGCAAATAACATTACAACACGGCATTAGCACAATAAAATGTCAGTAAATTGGCATCTCATAGCACAATTAGAAGAAAATCTGCCCTATATGAAATCTCGCAGGTTGTCTATATTATCATTTATGCCATGTCAGTCATAAAGGTTAAGATTCACATCATTTACAAAGGTATAAGATCATGGAACTCTAGTTACTTGAGTCAGTGCACCTCAACTGTGCCTCATTCACCAGGACCTTAAATAATGAGTTAAAAGAGCATGTACTGTATCCCTGATCACAGACTCCAGGGAACCAATTAGTTTTGCAGCGGCACTGTAACACTGGCAACGGGTTTGGAAAAACTGAACAATAGAGCATTGAGAAGAGAGAATGAAGCTAAAGTTTCTTTCACATTCAGTATTATGAAATATCCAATTCACTTATTGCAGATATAGCTGATAAAAGTACTACATTGTAGTAGTGAAGATAACAAGCCTTCGAAGTTACGAAACAACAGTCTTTTGCAATTTCAACACCTTGCAAGCTTGCCTACTGGTACATGGATGGTTGTTCATGGTCTACCAAATGTGTCCCATATACTAGTCACACAGTATTTCAAAGTTTTAACAAAATAGACATAGAGTATCAGACCGAGATAAATGTGCTCAATCCCATATATATAGAACAATCATACTCATGCAAATTACATTTTTTTTGTCTCCTTCCAAGCAAAAAGCAGAGGAGGTGTTCCAGCGTGCGACCATCTCACAGTGGCCGGGCACGACCTTGAACCTGCTCCGTTTCCCCATGATCAACCCTGAACGGAAGGCCCGGCTGGCAGTACGGAAAAAGAGACTCTGGGAGAGGAACAAGATGCTCAGGTCCAGGCCTACACAACAGATGGAACAGATGGAAAGGAAGGCCTATGTAGTTGGTAGGTAACCATGTCAGTTCTGTTTGATAATACATGTACTAACAGCTTTACTTTTCTATAACCACACAAAGAAGCTAGTGTTCAAATTTATGCTGTTTTGTTACCGGGTAACTTAATGTGCTCCTTTTTTGTTTAAGGATGCTAACTGACCACGTGACCAGTTTGTCAGTGAATTTTTAGTTTAAGCATACAGAAAAGTACAATCAATTACGAACAGGCACAACTTAGCCCTTGGACAGTCATTGGCACACTGGTGAAACTGCTGACATATTTCTTCATTGTGGCCTTCCATTATGCATATTTCAGGCCATGTGGGAAGAACTGACAGCCAGGAACTGTTGTACGAGGAAGATGCTGAAGCAGAGTTGTCCTTCAGCACATCTCTGAGAAAACTGTCAGGGGATCCGGAGGATGGCTGGACCATGGCAGAGGGAGACCTGTCTCACAGACAGGAGCTGCAGAGGGAGGACAGAACCAAAACTCCAAGTGGCCTGGCTCAGATTTTTGAAGGAGGGAAGTGGGTGTGTGACACACCTGGGTATATCAATGATCAGCAGGTGAGCACAAGATCACACACGTGTGCTCACACATGCAAACACATACATGCACACATGCAGTCACACACACACACACACAAACACACACAAGCTCTCACATACCATTAAACTAAGAGTTCAGCATGCAGCTCACAATATTCATTCATTGAACACGGCATTGTGCATTGATGAAGGTCAGACATGTAGATATTGTAATGAGACAAGAAAACTATTGCTCAAGCAACTGGATAGATTTTGGAAACTGTCAATGCTTAAAATGTACACATACTTTGATTTTGGAAACTGTCAATGCTTAAAATGTACACATACTTTGATTTTGGAAACTGTCAATGCTTAAAATGTACACATACTTTGGAAAGCCAATGATACTGATGAGTAGAACCTTTTTAAAACATTGCTCTATACTGTTGGTCTGAGTGATTTCTATGTAATGATTTTCTGTGTATAACAACAGATTCTAAACCTGCTGACATCGGAGGAGTTGTCGAAGGTGATCCCATCCCGACCCATCATTCCCCGCACAGCCGTGCTCAGACCTGGTCAAACCCTGTTCCTGGCTGCTCTGGGGAGAGTGGACTATGTAGAGGTAGGGAAGAGTGGATTTAAATTACCGGTATTGTTGCTCCAAGCCCATGTAGTGTTTGGTTCAGCTGATCTGACCTTGCCTTGCCATGACTTTACTTAAACCTGTCAGCTGGTAATGATCCCAGGTATGTCTTTTTTTCCCATTACACACTACAGACAAATCCCGAACTTCTTTCAGGACTGTCTGGCATGACATTTGTTTGAATAACAGCACCAACTTGATGATATGTGGACTCTTTAATGGCCTATGCAATCACTTTGCCTTTGTGGGTCTTAAGAAGAATAAGAAAAGCCCAAAGTTCTACATGAATATGAGAGTGACAACCAGCTATATGTTCCATCCAACACAACATTTATATTCTGACAGATATTTTGGATGGATCTGAAAGCTCCAAGTAGAAATTGAAGTGTTGACTCCACTTTATTTGATAATACGATCTGGTGAACTTTCACATTTCATATTTGTCGACAGGAATACATTACAGAACATGTAAAACCTGGCTGTCTCAGCTGTGATCTACATACTTACTAGTAGGATTATGAGGTTGATACAGAGAAAGAGGAGAGCAGGTTGGATAGAAGTGTAAAGGGAAGGAAAAATGATCAATAGTTTTCCCTGAAGCATGATTTGAAAGGGGTACAAAATGTATGAAGACTTTTCAGTATACCGGTACATGTACTTACATTATTACAATTGCTTTGTTGTAGTAAACATACATAAATGTTTCAAACATCTATTTTATGATAACCATGAATAAAATTTTTCATAATTTAATGAAGGCTTATTTCATCAAAGTTGACGATGCATACAGTGATCAAAGGAGTTTTGATGTTTTATTTATTGTATATAGATGATGTTGTATTTATAAACCTTTTTTCCTTACCTGCTTTCTTGTTTGATCCAAAATCCTTGAGCCAGGTTTTTTCATGGTCTATAATGTATTTATGTGGCTCTCATGTTTCACAGTCTGTAATGTATTTATGTGGGCTGTATTGTGATAAATAGATTACTGGAAACAGGGGTGAGTGATGTATCTATTCTGATATTGGAACTTTGATGTTTCCCACGTAGGGGCTTAACTCAATCTTCCTGACGGTGTTCGCCTCCAGCGATCTGCCGCTGCACGTGTGTGCACTGAAGAGGGCTGATGACTTATACGCACGGCATGCTGGGAAGATTGACCTGTTGAAGGTATGAAATCCTAGATTTAGCATGGTAGGGGCAGCTAGGATTGGAAGTAAATGCTATCAGGATATTCACATCTAGCCTAACTCACAGTATTGCTTACCCTAGGA
>NW_017802636.1:507241-508145 GCF_001625305.1 Branchiostoma belcheri | reverse complement strand
TGGCAGGAACTGAAGTCAAAGAAGACAGAAACTTTCAGAAAACAAAAGAAGTGAATGCACATGCTGCTGGAAATGTGAATGAGTCAGATGACATGTTCGTTACTGAAGAAGAGGAAGATATTGAATCGTATCGTGACATCATTGAGGCGACACAGCCCGGGGATCTCCGCTTCATGGACATGGGCAGGCCCAGGGAAGTGATTCAGGAGCTGCAGAAGGGCAGAGCTAGTCGGAAGAAAACACACCAGATAGTCGGAGAGGCTGATCCTGAGGTCCCTCCATCCACCGTCCCCTGCCAGGGCTGTGGGGCACACCTACAGTGCTATGACGGCATGAAACCTGGCTTCCTCCCAAGTGCAAAATTTAAGAGCTTGAGTGAAGATGAACTGAGTGGTGTGAAGTGCCAACGGTGCGTACTCCTAACAAACCACAAAATAGCCCTTGATGTCCAGGTCTCCAGAGACCACTATGTGGAGGTCTTGGCTCCTCTCAAGGAAAAGAAGAATGCCTTAATCATACTGATGGTCGACCTCTTAGACTTCCCCTGTAGCATCTTCACCAACCTGTTGGACCTTGTGGGAAAAGACAAGTGGCTGGTGGTGGTAGGGAACAAGTTTGACCTGCTCCCCCCAGACGGGTCCGGCTACACCAGGAGAACAGAGGACGAACTGTTCATGGCCTGTCTCCGGGCGGGGCTGCATGACAACAAGAACATAAAGCACGTTTGCCTGATCAGTGCTAAGACAGGGTACGGGGTGGAGGCGTTGATTACGGAGATCCAGACCATGTGGGGTTACCGAGGGTGATGTGTACCTGCTGGGAAACACCACGTGGGAAGTCTACGCTCTTCAATCGTCTCTTGGAGTCCGATTTCTGCCAGGTGAGTTTCCAAACAAGCACAAAG
>NW_017802636.1:481566-507221 GCF_001625305.1 Branchiostoma belcheri | reverse complement strand
GTTACAAAGGTGAGTTTGAAAATATACATTACCTCAGGGTTGTTAACATACATTTTCAGATGTAAAGAGGTAAAATGTAAAGTGTAAAAAAAAAAAGATCTAGCCTCAACTTCTTTCTGATGTTTCTATGTTTCTGGTATGCATATTACTGGGGGGTTTAACTTCTTTTTGGAGGCAGTGGCTACTCATTAGTCCCACATTTGTTGACGGTGGGTTTTGCCTCAAAAGGCCTTTTTCTTTCAGTCTTATAATTCTTATAATGAGAGTATTCACAAACAAAATGTGTTCATTTTCCACTGCATCTATCACTTTCCCATCTAAAGGAAATGTAATGCATAAGAATCTGGATGTATCACCCTCAGCTTGCCCCAAGGTAAAGATAATGGCCTCATCAATTTCTCTATCGTCACATTAATCAACGGCTATTCTTCAGAATTGGGTTATACAACCCCTGACATCTCCCAAGGTACCAAATTAGGCCGCATTATTTTCTTCCTCTGCACAAATGATACCCTTGTGGACAGCCCATTATATTAGACTACTAGGGCAGTGTGATCAAAGACTGGATACTACTTGCACTACCACTGGGTGTACACGTATGCAGCAATACTAGCGATAGCCCTTCCTAAACTTGCACATGTCTGATGTGTTTGGGAGTGGTAAGAAAAAAATCTGGACAAAAATACCAGAAGATTGGTACATGTAAGTCCATGAAATGTCATAAGTATACCTGACCAAATTTGGTGTAGCTACGAACCTAGTACATGCATGTCATGTAAATGCTGGTGTATGTTTGTGTTAGTAAAATAGTAAGTCCTTCTGGTGTATGTTTGTGTTAGTGAAATATTTAATAATGGGTAATTTCTTCCCCCTACTTGTTTTACTGGCTCAGTAATTCACATGTACATACAGGTAATGGCTGAGATTAACTTTGAAGGCTATAGCCATAGCTAGCATTGCTTGCCTATGCAAATTTTTGTCTGTTCCTTTTAGCACTCTATTATGCTCCTAATGTGCCAGATAACTGTGTACATGGCTGAATGCTATGGGAAACAGACTGTTGCTACACTGTAATGTAACTTTATCTATCAAATGATTGAATGCAGCCTATATATTTTGGACGCTGGTCACATACACAATACAATTGTTGTATGTCGTAAACCGTATGCGTTTTTAGGGTAGTAATGCATGTTTCCTGCAAAATCCAACCGTCTTGTTACAGAAAAGTCTGTATTAGATCTTTGTTGGCAGTTGGATCTGTCACAGTCTGCTTGAAAATTCTACGAGATCCAAGTCATTCAACAAATGTGACTGTGCCATTTCGTGGCACCATTCTTGGCATTTTTCAACACTAGCAATCGTGTTGTTATAGTATGTATCTCCAGAGAGTACTGATATTTGATAAGACTAGATCTGCATACATGTAACGTAGCCCTATCCATTTCAATCCTAGGTTGGGTAGCTGTGACTCCAGACAAGTGGACCACGGCCCAGCTGAGGGTGTACACACCAGGAGGTCTGGGCTTCTATCTGCGCCCCAAGTCTCTCCTCCCAAACGCCGTCAACTTCAAGGGAAAGAGGATGAAATCCGCGTCTTCTCGTGCATTCTACCGTCCTATTGCAGTACAGAGAGTCAAGGACATCTCTCGAAAATATAAGTAATGAAACACAGATACAATGTAGTTGTATTTTCAAGTAGAATTTTTGGAACATAGAAATTGTATACAGCCTACAAAATTTAAAAGTAAAGTATGTTCAACAAATACAGCAAGCTGTATTTCATATTAAAGATACAATTTTTTATATGATGGGGTGAATTCTTTACTGTGTATGTTTCTGTTCCAGAGGGTGTCTTTTGATAATTTTCACCAAGAAAATTACATTTTGGGGCTTCTTTGCAATCTTAAGCAAAGAAACCTAAAAGTATCCGTGAAATTTAGTAATATACATCATATGAATTTGTACATGCATTTCTATTGAATGCTTACAATCCCTGAAGAAATGAGTACATATACATGTGTTTCTAACACAAGTGGCTTTGTAGTGTTGATGAAGCTTTTATGTTGGCAAGAAGAGGCTGGCTTTATAGAAGCAAAGAGCCTTCTTGATTGAATACTTTAACCCTCCTTGAGTGAATACATGCAATCAATGAGTTTTTATGAGAAATGTGGTGTTGATGTAAATTTTCCATGAAGCATTGAACTCCTCAATCTCAGTGAGTGGATGATGTTTTTGACCCAGGGAGAACAGATGCTGTCTCAGATCTATCCGATGACTTGTAATCTGTAACCTTGAAGTGGACTTCTGGTCTTGTTACGTGTTTTTTTTTTTTAAATTTCACCTAAAGGCCTTATTATACACAATCCCTCTGAGTCTGTTCCTGTCAAAATCATGTAACATTTACCACATAGATTTTTGTCTTACCTGACCTGCTCTCTTCTAACCTCAATCAAAAGAATCCAGCAGACCAATTTGAGTATTTCATATGTATCTGTATCAGTATAGCCGGTATAACCGCCCTTCGGCATAACACAGCATGAATAAACAATGGTTCAATAATTGAATTTTTTTGTAAAATAAAAAAAATGGCTGGTGAATTACATATTTGTCAGTACCATCGCGCGTCTCTGTCTCCAAGAAAGGAGGAAATGACGCGGGTTTTAAAGTATGGCGTTTGAAGCTGTTTGAAAGAACATAGCCGCTTGTACAAAGGGAGTACCTGAGGCTACAATAAGTCCACTCCATTCCTTTGATTTCAGCACGCTTTATCTCACTGTCATGTTATCAAAGTGATTTCTTTTATATTTTGTTATTATTCTTTAGTATTTGACATTTAATCTCGGACCTGTCGGTGAGCTGCCAGGCCTGATGCCTGAAGAGGGCAGCCTGTGGTCACGTTGTGGGGCACGGGAAGAACCACTTCACCTTCTATTTACAACTAACTATATGTAACGTTAGTCTATACCCAAAAGCGTACTACAAAATGTAACTGGTATAATGGTTCTCATAGACATGAGTCACGTGATGGTGTCCATACTGTCTCTAATTAGGTACTTACTTCGCATCTTCATCACATCCAACATAAAAAAGACCCACTTTCTACCTTCTAATCACAACTAACTATGCAATGTTGGTGTATGCCAAAACATACTCTAAATGCTCTTAAGGACACAATATGTGGCAGGAATCATGGTTCACAAATACATGATGGCGTCCATCCCTTGTCTCTAATCACTCTCTTGGCATCATTCACACGGACAAGAACCACTTTCTCCCTTCTAATTACATCCAACTGAGCTTGAGCAGTGTTTAGTCACGGTATGCGAAAATATTTATTTATTTATTTATTTTCCGTCATTTTTATACAGGGTAACCCAATTCAGTGATGGCACTGCTTTTCAACGGGGCCCTGTATTACACAGCACAATACAACAATCACATACAAATAATAACATTAGCATACAAAAATTATACAATAAATAATTATAATGGCAATGATAATAACGAAAACAATAAATAAATTATAATGGCAATGATAATAACGAAAACACAGTAATTAACCAATAACAGTAATAAATAGTAATAATAACAAATAGAAATATAGTCCAGATGCTCGATATGTTGTCGTGAGCATCAATTTCTATCGTTTTCTCTCGTGAATGTCAAGGTCGACATGAGGTCCTTGTTGATGCCAACTTGCACAGCCTGCACGTATGTAGTGCATGGATGTATATAGGTCAGCGTCTACTAAAGGTTCTTGGCCTCAACAGCCTGACTAAATCGCGCTCCCCTGCTGGCCGGATAGAAACTTTAAGATAACTGCAGTCAAGTGCTGTAAAGGGCAGCCAAAGTCTGGTATTAAAGGCATAATGTCAGAGTGAAGGGAAGAATCAACGTGGCGATTACAGACACGTGTCGATCCACGGGAAAGGTGCATAATCAGCCACATAATCTGTTTAGTTATATCAGAGTACTATGTAATGACTTGCACAGAATAGCACACGGGTACCTACTTGTATATAGTAGGGTCAACCATGCTTCAAATGACGTTTTCGGCTTCGATACTTTGCGAAGTATCTCACATTCTATTGAGAGCAATTTAAAGCGCTTTCAAATTGATGGTTACGATAAATGAGGCTGCGACTAGCGATTCCATCAAATTTCTTTGGTGGATGATTTTTGGCAGACAACTTTCAATGGGACAGCAATAGACTTGCTCAAGCCTATACATAAATCTCATTTAGTATACATAGATTTAGTTTGGCTACATCTGACAGACTTTGAAGAACACCCTCGTGCGGTCTGATCACGTTGATTGGCGAGCATTTTACGCCGTCTGCGTACATCGAGGCAGTGACGTCAGTCTCACGACCAAACCTTATTGGCCCCGCGAGTCTTGACGTTTTTACCGTGAGGCGCGCTGGACTGGACCTAGGCTAGAGACTTATCCTGTACATCTCACTCCCAGCCGCACACCGCACCAGTCATGGACGCCTCTCCCAGCTCCTGGCTGCCCGGCGGGGAGTTCTTCACGGACAGCCCGGAGAACTCCAGCGAGTGGCCCGGGACGGACGGACCGACCCAAGAGATTTGTTCCGAGGACGAAGTTGTCATAGGCTACCATGCCTACCTTGCTGTCGCGATCTATCTCACCCTTCTTGGTAAGTTAGATTAATGATTACAGTTGCGGCTCAGACCTGTCTGCCTTATAGAAAGCCTGCCGACCGTGGTTTCTGAAATGTCTGTGTACGGGTATAACGTTAACGTATTACTTCATGGTAATATCGTATGAATGACGAACTTTATTGCACATTTTGTCACACTGGACTAAGTACAGGTCACAACAAAACATGATGAACAGATACAGTTAAGGGTACACAATAAGACTAAGTATCGTTAAATAAATCCAACTTCTGGCTTTTCAGTTATAGTAACGTTACAGATAAAAGAACAGATATGTTCTGGTGGAAGGTTTGCCTAGTTGCATTAGGAGTATGAATTTTTCCACGATGCTTGAGTGTATGGATGATTGGGTAACGACATCGATATGAGTGTCGGGGATTGCGCTCTCCCGTCGTGGATTGAAAATTTTGCGTTTCATTTATGTAGTGAATGGAATCATTAGGTTTTCGCTTTCCACCGCGCAGTGGAAAATTACTGACACTCTCGCCCACAGCATTCTTCTGTCAACTACCATTTTATCGCAGTTGATCTTACCTACTTGGACGAAAAGGGAAGGAACATTTGTCAATTCAGCTCTTAGTGGAAAGGATTTAGTGTAACAGTAAGGGCTTATCGTTAGGGGCTCTGCTAATATATAAACTAATTAGAAGGGCACCCAAGCTAAAACTGGCGCTTGCGAGGTTTTTTTTTTTGTCGTTGGAAAGTATGACTAGTATGGTACAAACCTCAGTTTTACAGTTCTGGCGTATTCACCACAATGTGGAGACTATCAACTTGAAGATTATTTCATGTTTTTTCCTCTATTTCCCCATAGGAAGACTAAGCTGTTAATGGACAGGATCAATGTGATATACAACTCACGCAATTGGCTCATTATGTCAAATGTCAAATGATTTAGTGATGTGAATGCTCAACACCTAAGCATAGATTTTTGCTGGCAAGAGCAACAGGAAGAACGTGGCTTGCATGTTAGGATAATTCTATGCTACTCTCTGACTGTAATGCATAGGTGCTTGGAGAGTCCTCTAATAAGAAAGGATGAAGTGTAATCAAACTACTCGCACAAGGAGTCACCAGGGTATAAGCCCTGATTATCAAAAGGCGTGCGTTGCTTTTTAATAAATTGGACGCAAAGGCATCGTCAGAAAATTTACCCGTAGATTTTCACGGTATCGACGCGTATGTTTCCATACTTTTATATCCACACTTTGCAATTGAAGCCATTGAGAAACAAAACGGTATGGCCCGGGTTTTCATACCATTGTGCTATAGATAGGTGATGCAGAATCTAGTGGAACGCCATAGAACATTCCCAACAATTCAGGATCAGAGACGATACCCTTGAATAATCCTCAGTACACTTACGGTCTTCGTCACGATACTTCACTGGACGTGACTTCAGCACCAAGGACAGTATTGTGCTATATATTGTGGACAGCAGGGCTAGCTGCTTAAAAGCCCCTTCCTTTCCGTTAAATTGTGCGGTCCATGGGTAGCATGTAAAGCTCATAATATTTTCAAGCAAAGAATGTTTTAGATTCTGCAAGGAATAGTAGGGTATACTTTGAAATAAAAATAGTAGTAATGATAGTAGCCGTTTATTACTGTTTATATACTGTATCTCGTTAAGAAAAGTCGATACAACGTCAACCGTACCAGTGCAGTTGTTTGTATCAACAGCTAGTTGTTTAGAATCAGCATTCTATCTACTGCCTGACTCCGTAACCAATAGAGAATCGGTGTCCAAGCGGCTACATCAGTGTGCTAATGGTTAGAATATCTGAAAAGATTACGAATGACTTAAGTATATCGTAGCGGGTAACTCGGGCAAGGTTTTGGTGGATGGAACACAACAATCTATAGGCTTTGAAGGATCTTTATAGCCGGGAGCGGCAATACGACTTTAATACTCCTCCCAGAAACCGTAAAGCTTGTCACTGTAACACCTGCTAGGACCCACAAAAAATCCTAAGTAAAGGTCGGATCTCTCACAATGTGTACATGTAATTTCCGGTCATAAAACACGAGGATCTTATGATTTTTTTTACATTTCAGGAATAGTATCTGTTGCCGGGAATGCCATGTCCATCATCGTATTCGTGACAGAGAAAGAGTTCCGTAAAAAAGAGCACAACAGTCTTCTCTTGAACATGGCCATAGCTGACTTGGGCGTCAGCATCTTTGGATATCCCGCCTCCACCGTGTCAGGTGAGTGGGGGAGGAAAGCATTCTGCCTTGTTACATGACCGAATGTACAGAATACGTTCCTCAGTAAGATTTACCTTCTCACAGAGGCCACGAGGCCAGCTCGTACGAAAAAATGATGAAAACTGCTGAATAGTGGAAAAACAGGCTTTTCACAACAAAGACACTTCATAATTATCTGCCCTTTCCATTTAGGGTCTGGTCAGAATCATCGAAAGATTGTCGTGTACAATTGAACATTAATGTGATAGTCGTGCATGTGTTGTACAAGATTCAGCTATATTGTTGCCCAAACGCTGTCTCAGATTCTCGTCGGCGGTTGTTTAGTCCAAACAGCCTGGCCGGCCCTCATGGCCCTGGCATAGAATTGTGACTGCAGCATCACAGAGGGAGTTTGTTTGATTTATAGGGTTCGCAGGAAGATGGGTGATGGGGGACGGGTATTGTCCTGCATATGCGTTCATCTGCTACACCTTCTCTATGGTCACCATGATCACCCTGGGTGCCATCAGCGTCTACAGATACATCGTCATCTGTAAACCACAGTATGGTAAGGAAAACACCAGTACTGCTAAGCTTAAACTAGCCTGAAATCCAGCCTATCGTGGATTTGGGCCGTCAAGCTTCGTTGCTATAAGAGCTGTTCTCCCCCACCTGACCTACTAGGATATTGCGGAGGGCAAAACCAGTGCCGGTTAGCTAGTTGGGCCGGGCGGTTGAGAGCTTACACGGCACTAAAGAGCCCATCCACGACAGGCTGGATGAATGCAAGGCCACTAGACTACACTCACTTTGGTGCTCTGACGTATATCGTGCTATAGTGGCTTCGTTGAAGTGAATGATATAATCGTGCTCCAAATGCAAATGTGTTGTTCACTGCCAGTAGCACAGTTGCATGTTATATCACCGTGGTTCCAGAATTAGGTCGTCTGAATAAGCTCTATGTGAAGTTATGTCTCTATGTTGGATAAGGTGGCATCACAGCGTAATAGATTGAATACCTTGTACAATTTGCCTGGGCTAGAAAGTCTCCACAACCTGTCAATGATATTTCAGGTTCTCTTTCACGTTTAGTTCTATATCGACATTTCGTTCGGGTTTGTGTAATCCCATCTTAAACCAGCAAGCTCCAACTCTGAAAACGAACACTGTGTATTTGCTCCCAGCCCATCTGCTGACCCATCGCAGGACCATGTATGTGATCCTCGGGATCTGGCTGTACGCCCTGACGTTCACGGTCCCTCCGCTAGTCGGCGTCAACTACTACACCTATGAACCGATCCGTGAGTAACTTCAAACTGAAATTGTACATGAGCCTCTAGTTGTACGAGCCTTTATTTTGTTGCTACAGTCATTCGTATCTTTCTGATTGCGTGGTATTAAATGACGAAAACTTAAAATTCAAACTTTGTTTTTCTAGAGCGACAAATACATGTTAAAATGCAAAGCATTCAAGTTATTAGGACGTCATTGGCATAGAATAATAATTAGAATATAGATAAAAGCCACAAATTCCTTAATGTGGCTTTTTGGCCGTTTATGCCATAAAATGAGTTGCATCCAACGCTTCGTATTGACAAAATCACCAAAGTTCTCTCATAAATTCTTGATAAATCTTGTCCGCAAACCAACTAACTGCTTGAGATGGCCATGGGTACTAACGAGGTTGCCACGCCTTTCAGGAATCATCTGCTCCCTGAACTGGAACGTGCAGTACCCGGGAGAGATCGCCTACACCGCGTACTGCATCATCTTCGGCTACGTCATCAAGGTCGTCATCATGGCGTACTGCTACTTCAACATCCTCTTCAAGTCGATGAACCTGAAGTTTGGCGCTCTGGCCAGCGAGAAGGCCAAGAAGGCTGTGAAGAAAGACATCATGAAGGCCTCGCTGGTAAGTCAGAGTTAGAGCTACATGTAGTCTTTCTCGTCTTCTTAGCGAAATACTATCTGAAACATTCTCACCGGGCAACTGTAGGGGTGCCTAGAACTGGTTTCACGGGAATTCTAGGCAACGGTACTGCCTATAATTTTAGATGCCCATTCACTTTGGTATCGGTCAGTGATCATACACGCGTGATTGTATCCAACATGTTATTAGGAACATGTTATATGTGTATGAATTCTGCACGCCATTCTAATGCAGCTGCATATATTTCAAGCAAGATACTGAGAAAATATATTAAAGCTATAAAGACGTACGGGTCGTTTTTTCTGAATCCCACAGATGTGCCTGACCATGGTGGTGTCCTTCCTGATCGCCTGGACCCCGTATGCCGTGTCCTGTACCTGGGACATCCTGTCTGAGGAAGATCTGCCCATCATCGCCACAATCCTGCCCAGCTTGTTCGCCAAGTCGTCCTGCATGATGAACCCCGTCATCTACGCCTGCTGTAACGGCAAGTTCCGCCAGGCGGCTGCAAAGTCCTTCCGCAGGCTCGGCTGTATGAATAACCAGGTAAATCCTCTGAATACCGTGCCAGTGGTGCGCGGGAACAGGTGCCCTGCGGCAGGGCCTGCCGAGGAGGGCATGGCCATGAAGTCCGTTCCACCCAGTGCTGCGGCCACGGTCGACAGGCAATCGACTTCTTGTTAGAAGGGTAATAAATGGTTTATTTGACATTTCATACGCACTTATCACACTTGCAGGCCTAAGACTGAATTATGGTGATATGTATTATATAATATAAAATACGGGTAGCAGTGGTCTGGGTACTGCATCACCAGTTGAGCTGTTTCCACGCGTTGGCATAATGAAAATTTGCTGCGTTTGGCAGAGGTCGGAGCTATGCTCAAAAGTATTTCTGCTCTGCCGAATCCTTCGTACAGATTACTTCATAGACCTACATAGTGGCCCAGATGGCCGAGGATATGGCATTCAACAGATGCTGCAATTTCTTTTTACAAGATAAAAACTAAAATTATCATCCTCGAATGAAGAGGTTTTCAGATATTCTAAACAATGAATAGCTGGGTAGAGTACTAGTATACAAAAATGTTGCATTATTTGATAACGCAGCTAATCTCATGTACTAAATATGACCTTCTACACCCACGGTTGTTTACTCCCGCGGCCTGCGGCGTCATCGACGTCACTCGGCGCTGCAAACCTCCGGCTGTTGTCTTTGATATCTGTTCCGATGTTCGAGAGTGTTCTCGCGCTAGCTCCCTTTGATCAAGGGGTGGGCAAAGAGGAGATCAAGCACACAGTTCGTCATTTGTAAAAATAAAATAAACAAGGGAAATCGTAGATTTCAAACCTCCGGGTTTTTTTGTGTTCTATTGGTTTAGGTTATTTGTTTGTGTGTAGTATGAAAGTTATGTGCGTAATATGTTTGTATGTGTTTGATGGCTACTGACGGTTGGTTCGGTATGGACTGTTGATTAACGTGTCTGACAGTCTGCACCGTCACCCGCGCCATTACCCCCGCCGTCATCCCGCGCCGTCATTGCTGCGCCGTCACCCAAAATTTTTATCGGAACCAGACACCCCTCTGTTTGACCCCTTTTGAATGCTAAGACCCAAAACTGCAACCGCCCCATTCCTTAACAACATGGTAATTACCATTTTCAGCATGGCGGGGGTGTCCGGAGCACTTAAAAACCTTTTATTTCGACGCCCATAAACACATATGCAATTAAACAAAAACGTTCTGCATCATCTGCAGCCCAACAGCAATACGTATACCGAACCACAGACAAATCCTTGTTAATTCTTTGTCACCACCCTTGTAAGTAGTGTTGTTATGATTTCTGTTATTGTTTATTTTGTTTATTATCTATGTAATCCTTATCAGTTTATATTGGTGGGGGCATTAAAAAGGAGTGTTCCTGTTTCCCCCAACCTTTTTACATGTTGTTGTAAATAAAGCTGAAATAAATAAATAAATAAATAAATGAATAAATCCGTCCAGCCGATCGCGAGAAACAGCTGCTGACAGAAATGTTTCGAACCATAGCAAAACCTCCTCGCGGAAGGATATCTCCTTCCCCGGAGGTAAAAACTTGACCGCCTCCTGTCTGTTCCACGGCTCGGGCTTTGTAAGCCATTAGACACTAACAGCACAGAACATTACGTTTTGTATTTCACATCTACTGACACTATAATTAAAACATATTTGCAATCACATGCGAGGACATAACACATAACACATCACACACAGAGCACCCGATGCTAGGAATTCACGTGCGTGTGCACGTGCGTATGCCAGTATAAATGAACAAACGAATAAAATTAAGAAGAATATACAACAATAAATATAATACAACAACTGTACAGGGTTCAATATGTATTGCAAACAACAACAAGCATCATTTTCAGAGATTGATCTCTATGTGACATACATTGATGAGCCTTGTATAATATGTACAATAAAATATTATAGGTCACATTGATAACTTTAAATTTGTATATCTATGTTTGTAAAATTGTAAAACAATTATGTTTGTAAAATTGAAATTCTGTAACTGAAGTCATTGCTGATATTTTTTGTGGATAGATGTGTTACTTAGATTTTTGTCGCTTAGGCCTTCCTCTACCTCGTAAACATATCAAAGCGTGAACAAAACAATTGGCCGTCTGACAAAATCTTGTTCTTATATGCTTTAGTCCTAGCGTTTTTGGCAGTATTGACGTAATTTGGCTCGACTGATTGCTGTCATTATGATGTAATTCCTAAGCTAAGTGTGGTCAATTACTGGTTGAGTCTGGTGCTTTCCGTATTTTGGTAACGTGTATAGTATTTGTTCCGGTGTACTGATCATTCTGTCAGATAGATTCTGTAAACAGTTGTATGCTATGATGTGAAATGATGTATCATATGTGCAAGGCCATTGATATGTGTAGTGAGCATAGCGTCAAAATATACTTGATTATGTAAATTTTTGACATTCAAATCACTGTGTGATATGAAACAGTATGTGTCACTTATGTTTTGCTTTTGATTATTTTGCTGGTTCCGATCAATTTAATGTTTCTTCTTCACATATCATGCACTCGGATTGCTAATTGATTTACCAGTGTCTGTTCAAATAAATTTCGACTGGGTAAGCAAACGTGGTTCCGGATTTTCCCCTTTGACAGCTGGTCTTATGGACAACCACTGAAATCACGTCCTTCTACAAGTACAAGTCCCCACCGGATTCTCGGGGTTGCTGAGAAAATAGTAGGGAATGTAACCCTATGACTTGTAACCCCCATGAAATCCCCCTATTCTACAAATTTCTATTATTTTCTCAGCAACCCAAGCCATGTCCTCTTCTGCGTAAAGCGAAGGCATGATTTAGCCTACTGAAGTATCCTACTTTAATGCCCCGCAAATCGCAGGGAACGCTTATTATCTCTAATTGATAGCTGAAGAAATATCATAGGGTCGAATTCAACAGTCTCAGTCAAAATCAAAGTCTTGCGTAATTCATAACAAGATGACAGACATGTTATGTAAAGCGTAGCTCCACTCTTGAATTCAGTGTCTCTTCCGGCCTGAATTTATCTTAAAGCGTTGTCAGGGAAAGGCTGATGGGAACTATTTTATCTACATGTACTACTAGCATGTTACAACGTTCGCCAGATCAGGCTGCATTAATAGTGGGTCGAGTGTAGCCTCTGCTCCATAACCACTTACTATTCTGCGCTGATTAGCTTGCGAGTGAAAGCTTGAATTATACTCTCCAGGCAGATATCTTCGGGCCAGATCCAGTTGAAACCAGCTGCAGGCGAGCAGTAAGCTCTCGTCGCAAGCTTTTCACCTACTCACAAACGGCCGAAATGTGCCACAGTGATTAGATTTGAAAGGTTTGCAGCTTTCCTCCTTTCTGTGGTCTTAATCCCCGAGCAGATCCTACGGTGTCAACGCAGGTTACTAGTACTTTGGTCTCTAGGCCATTAGCCAATGGTCATTCCTTTGGCCAATGGTTATATGCCAAGGTAAGCCTTGCCACCGTAGGATCTGCTTGGAGATTATGTGGCCAGGCCAACATAGTGCTTTGCCCCGGAGGAGATCTGCTTGGAGATTACTTGAATTATGTTTCTTGCTCATGTCTTCACATACCTTTTACCAAAAGGTGGCACTTGAAAGCTACCGTATAGCATGAATTAGATCGACTTCAGAAGTACGCAGTAGTAAGTGTGTACCTGTTACTGCTGATTTGATTTCAACCCCTGTAGTACACTGAATCTAATCTTCTGAGATATTGTTAGTGGTCCAAACTACAAACCGGCCTAGATAGAGATCAAAGTACACTTCTGGTCTTCTGGCGTACATGTATTCCACTTACATGTAGCTGTTGTACCGTGCACGGTTCGCTTGTCAAACATCTGGAAGTTTTGTCAATAAAGTATTTTCTTTGAGTAGGGTCCTTCTGTATCTTTATTTATTTAACAAATGAACAAATTTTATTCCTCGCAAGATGCATTGGTCTCTTCATTTGTGATTGAGATGAATCGCCACGCGACCAGGTCCATTAACATGGCACATATGTAATTGTACACACCCTCCTAATTAAGGAGATGTAGCATCTGATTCATTTTCTCCTTCTATGATGTTCTCCTCGATGAAATTATCAACAGGAACATAAAAGCAGGCTTCCGCTGATCACTTTGAAATACGATGAAAGCGAGCGGCAATGAGGTCCGCGGGTTTTATTTGATCCAAATCACCAAGCAACAAATCGGCTTGTTACGGAACATCAAGGTTTTTAAAAGGTTTAAAGCTGATATACAGCAGATGAAAGCTTTCTTACTGCAATCAGTGTACATGAGACGCGCATCCTTTAGGCAAAATTGATCTGACAAAGGAATGGTTCTTTCATTTTATTTCGATGTGATTTTCTTGACCAATCAGACCGAACGTTGAAAGAACATGTGAGGATAGTCAGAATAAAGAATGGCACCCGGCCGGTTTCCGACTAGGCCTTAGGCATCAGAATATTATGAACATGTTTTTCGACTGATGTTGGCCGACTAACCGGAAACACAACACTTTCCCCTGGCCTTATGGTATCAGATTCATCGAATTTGAGGTCGTGTTTTTTCCAGATTCCCTTCAAAGATTTCTTGAAATCCGATTACAACAAAGGCGGGAGAAATGAGGTTTGCTCCAGATGAGAAGACTTTGTGATCGAGTGATCTGCAGAAGAAGAGAGCAGGGAGGCTGCAGTGTAAAAACATCCCTCAATCAATTCTGTAAACTATCAGGGTTCAGTATGAAACATGTCGTTCGCGTGATGCCAGAGGCTGGGCTAAGGCACTGTAGAGTACCGAGTAATGCTGAATGACGTATATTAATGCAGCCGTACTTTGATATGGTAAACCGACTTATTAGACAGCTATAGAGCCTCCTGACTAGGTGATTGATCAAGCTACCGCAAAACACTGAATTTTATCTTCGTGACCTACATAAAATTCCCTCCATCTTTCAGACTGACATGTTAATTCTCCAGTCAGCTAGCTGTCTTTTTTACATAAATGCTACAGTAAGCAATTGTCACTGAGAGTTCAACAGGAAAAGGATTACAAAAGGGTTACTTACAACGGATGTTTTGGTTCCAATTCTAATGGCACCCAAATGCTAACAAAGGTGAGAATAAAGAACGGATTGCCAATGATGAGAGGGTAAGTGTAGATAAGTGCTGCAAAGGGCAAGGAAAGACTTACATAAAAGGCAGGTAGAAGATCACAGGCCGGTTTGGCTATGTCGTCCTTTCACAAGATACCGTAAACGTACACTTTTAGCGGCATAATCTATTCGGTACTGTACATGTAAATCATTAATAAATGGAAATGATCTCGAACCGGTTTAGCTAGCTTGAGAGCTAATCTTCCAATGGTCGTTTTGGAGAAGACATGCGCTATGCCATGGTACTTACGTATATATAATGACTCTTGAGTCAGAATGACAGACATGTACGTACATCACGAGTCGCTTACTTTGGTTTTAGGGTCAACCGTGATTCGAATTACATGGATTGCCTTTTCAACTACTGCTGTGAAGTACATTAAGAATAATGTTGTAGTCAGCGCTTTCAAATTGATGGTTATGATATAAGTCGTTACAGTTTTATCAAATTTCGACTTTCCAACGTTAGACAACTTTATTTCAGTTTCAAACTGACAGACTTTCACAACAGTAAACCTGAGTGCATTTTGTTTACGTGACTACCTCTTCAAGACTTTAAACTCCCAGATCCGGTCTCATTAAGCTGACGTCAGTCTAACGGCCACCTGTTATTGGCCGCCGGGAGTCTTGACGTCTCTCCAGCAGGCGTGGTGGACTGGCCGGACCTGTTGCCACGCCACGTGCCGGCGAATCTGGCGTGCTACAACCAGATACAGAGGCCTGGAGGTCTATCCCAGTCTCCCAGCGAACCAGTCATGGACACCTCTCCCAGCTCCTGGCTGCCCGGCGGAGAGTTCTTCACGGACAGCCCGGAGAACTCCAGCGAGTGGCCCTGGACGGACGGACCGACCGACACGGGATGGCGCCATCACCAGTCGGCAGACCCCGTGGGCTATGAAGGCTACCTCGCCAGTGCAATCTACCTTACCCTCACAGGTACGTGACAAAAACGTGCTTCTGTTTTCCCAGCCTCCATAGCTGGCTTCATGACTTGGCTTGTTTTTTTCTTGTTTTTCCTTGTTTTCTGATTGTATGTTTATTATGGCGCGCAGCTACAGGTTGTCTGATATCTGCCACCCAGAATAACATATAACAGTGAAAATAGCTCAGAAAAGCCAATTCCTGTAGAAATATGGCAAAATTGCAATATGAAGTATCCATTTATCTAGCTTCAAGCGAAAAGGAAGAGCTGGGTGGCGGTAACTACGGAATATGGCACCCAGATTATCATTTATTCAATTAGCGTTTCAATTTCGGGACGTAATTCTCCTCTCCTGATCATGTTCTTGGAAGTAAATGCTGTGAAACACGGACAGAGGAGACAGAGAGGCGTCGTTATGCCTATATTTCAGTCACATTGTTGACAAAAATTGTAAGTATGGATGTGTGAACACAGAAGGGAGTTAGGTTATGATTTCTGTGTTGAAAAAGCTTTGGTGCTCTCAAGGGCGAGACAAAATACAGTAATGTTTTTATGGCTGGATAGATCGCTCACTGCTCTTCAAAACTGTACAATGTTGAGGTACCAGGTCATCAGAGAAATTTCTTTTCCATCGCAGGCGATTCTTCAGTTTAATTGGGTTCGCAGGCGGTCCTTCAGCTTAATTGCGTCGAGTTGGTTAAGGGCCTCTTCTTGAAGCAATGTTTGTATTGAAGAAATACATGTTTTCTGAATAGTCGAAGCACCTGCTGGTCGATATACGAAAGCGTTGTCCATTTTTTGCTATACTGCCCCGCCTACCTAACGTGTGTTACAAGAGCTCGCTGCCAGGGACTGAACAGCGGGAGAGCCTACTAAAAACATGATATACATGTAGTCAGACTCAGGCTAATGCCCTGCTTACAACTAACCTCCCCTGCAATCTTCAGGACCTGGTAGTCTCTATTCACGATTTGAACAATTTACCTGAACAATCCTGCTTCACTTTTCTGGACCCAACCGTATATTATTGAATGAACTTCCCTACTTTCTAGCACGTTAAATGCAAATCTACATCACATCTTAAAACCTCACGAGGCTAAAATCATGCTTGTTTACACCTAAAACATAAAAACTCTAAGGTGAACAATATTACATGTCTGTCTGTATATGCCGTATTGACCTGTATTCATACTTGAGACATTCTTCAGACTAAGGCAAGCTCTAGAACGTGAAGATAGATGTTAGCAGACATGTAACATTTCGACCCGAACTCTCGGCATTGGCGCTTGCATAATCTACGTAACACATGCAGGTTACATGACGTGTGTCGGATAACTGTAACAATAACAACATGGCAGCAAAAAAGATGCGTGCGCTGTTTTTGTCTGCTAGTGGTATTGTTTAGTGGAACTCGAAACTTTCACGTCATAACTTTGACGTGTAAGGCATAATGTTTGTCGTAGAAGGTTACTGTTTTTTTCGCCAAAGATCCTCAAAGTTTGTTTGTTCCGTTTTCTCTAAGGGGGATGTAAGATTGGACAATGACAGAATTCCGACAACTAGTAACAGCGCCCTAATCGTGATACTCGTAAATGATGGCTCGAGGACATTAGTAAACCAGACTCCAGTGTTTTTGAGCCTGAAGAGTTAAATTCAATGCATTGGTGTCATGATCATATTACTTTGACGTCACCCAAATGTAACCTCCAGGACGTGACTTTGTCTTCCAGGGTTGATAGCCTTACCCGGGAACGTCATCGCCATCACCGTGTTCCTGACGGAAAAGGAGTTCCGTAAGAAACAGCAGAACAGTTTTGTCCTGAATCTGGCCATAGCTGACTTCAGCGTCTGCGTCTTCGCATATCCCTCGTCTACCATAGCAGGTCAGTTTTGAGTCTGATAATCAAAGTTTTGCATTGTCTTTTGGTTTTGTAGTCCGGATCTTAAAGGCATTTTAAGGGAATACATGAGTCTGCACCGTACCGTTATACACGTGTTCACAGGAATTTCTTTCCTCTACAGGGTTCGCAGGAGGATGGGTGCTCGGAGATGTTGGCTGTACGATCTATGGGTTCCTCTGCTTCACTTTTTTCCCTGACCAGCATGGTCACCCTGTGTGCCATCAGCGTCTACCGCTACATCGTCATCTGTAAACCACAGTATGGTAAGGCTACAACCAAACCGGGGACAAGATAAAGCACCTGTTGATCCGAAATAGTACAATTAAAAGTACGAAATGAAAGGGCTGTAATTCAGCACAGTGATTCAGGTCGTCCTTTCTTCTAGACGGTGAGTGCTAAGCGACCACTGAAGCGACCCAAAATGAGATTTGTTATTGAAATATGATGCACGATATGAAAATATGCTTTAGAACAAAGCAATGTATGTTAAATATTGAAATATTCATTTTTGAAAATCTGAGAAAATTTTGTCGTAACTTGTTTTAATTTGATTAGTCCGTCCTGCTTAGGGTTCAACTTTTATAGACAGGTCATTTTTCTTTTCGTCCCCAGCCCATCTGCTGACCCATCGCAGGACCAACTTTGTGATCATCGGGATCTGGCTGTACGCGCTGGTGTTCACGGTCCCTCCGCTAGTCGGCGTCAACCGCTACACTTACGAACCAATGCGTGAGTTGGTCTAAAACACTCATTGTTGAAATGTGTGACAGAAAGATGTTTTTGTTCTTAATCCGACAGGCACAACTTAAATTGGTAGTCGTAGTCATAGAGTGTTTGTGCTTTTCTACGTCTGTCAGTGTTTCCTGGTTCTTCCTCCTTTCTTGATTCTTCGTTATCTTTCGCACATTCCAACAGCCACAAACATGCATCTTCCTTCATTTGTAGGTCTATGTCGCACCAGGAAAGTAAAGACAAACACATGTCCTTCAAGTACCCCATATTTCCTTTTTCTTTCAACAAAACCAAACATATAAAATCAAATGACCGTTGTTTTCCTGAGTTGTGGAAAACCTGTGTCCAGAAACCTCAGACGAGCGGTTATTTTTACATTCTAATAATCTCAAAGCCCCGCCCACCTTAATCAAAACGTTGAAATGCGTAACCACATTTCTGCTGTTTGCAGACATCACCTGCTCCTTGGACTGGAACGTGCAGTACCCCGGGGAGACGGCCTACCTCGCAGCGGTTCTCGTCATCGTCTTCGTCCTGCAGGTCCTGATCATGTGTTTCTGCTACTTCAACATCATCGTCAAGTCGGCCAACCTCAAGTTTGCGGCTCTGGCCAATGAGAGAACCAAGAAGGCCGCAAAGAAAGACACCTGGAAGACATCAATGGTAAGGCCACCTCGTTTGTATTTCACTCTTTCACTCCGTCACTGTTTCCTATTATTGTTTCCTGATCCCCTTTCCAGAAATACTAAAAACTTGCGAATGCCTAAAAGAGTGTGTCCATCACATATTTGGGCCCACATCCTTTATAACATTTTGCCTTAGGAAAACGGAATTGTAATACATGTTACTATAGAACCTTAAAACGTTTGAAAAATTCATGAATTCCACATGCATAGTAATTCTTGGTAGGTCTTTTTGATTGGCAACTAAAACCTGTGGCCTTTCTAAATTCCACAGATGTGCCTGACCATGGTGGTGTCCTTCCTGATCGCCTGGACCCCGTATGCCGTGTCCTCTACCTGGGACATCCTGTCTGAGGAAGATCTGCCCATTATCGCCACCATCCTGCCCAGCATGTTCGCCAAGTCGTCCTGCATGATGAACCCAATCATCTACTCTTGCTGTAGCAATAAGTTCCGCCAGGCGGCTGCAAAGTCCTTCCGCAGGCTCGGCTGTATGCGTAAGCAGAGCGTTCCCCCGTCTCCAGCAGAACTGCGGAACACAGTTCTGGAGTTCACAGCCGAACCTGCTGGTCAGGCCATTCCCATGAGCGCTCTCCCTTCTAGTAGCGCTAAGTGTACTTCTTTGTAAGATACCCAACGTCTTTGGTCAGTACATACATAAAATTCATCCACTCGCTCACTCACTCACTCACTCACTCACTCACTCACTCACTCACTCACTCACTCACTCACACACTCACACACTCACACACTCACTCACACACATTCACACACACACACACAAACACACACACACACACACTCACTCACAAACACACACACTCACACACGTGGCACATCTACACTTGCGCATGCACATACGTATACACGTACACACATATACACAAGCGCTCTTGCACACGCTTGCACAGAAAATAACATACAGCTGTGCTGCTGACAGTGAACAGGGCAGTAACTGTTGTAGTTTAAGTACGATATCATTCACTTCAACGAAGCCACTAGCACGATATCGATATACTTCAGATTGTATGTATGTTGACTGGTTGCACTTGGTGAATGTAGTCTGGTAGCCTGGTATCCATCCAGTCTGTCGTGGATTGGTTCTTTAGTGTCACACACATATACACAAGCGTATTTGTCATCTTTATGGATTTCTATGTATAAACATTTATGTCAATGAACTGGAATGGAAACTTTGGTTATGTCGCCATGTGTAAATTAAACATACATGTAGGTCCTGCTTGAATGAAACAGACGTCGTTTTTATGTGTTGAAGTATGATCCTGTATCGTTAATGATGTATATAGTCGCACTTTCGACCAACGCTGGACTCTGTATTTTGATTATTCGCGTGTGATTTCTAGTTTTGTGACATATTCTGTGACGGTAACTAATCCTTTCAGAATAATTCAGTGTCTCAAAATTTTCGCTCTTTTTCGCTTCTTTAGCTTTTCGCACTTTTTGTACACCCCATTGGAACACCACTTCAATCACGTACTACACATGTGAAATGAGAGAGATTAAAATTGTACTTGACTATAGTAGCCAATATTGCAATAAACATCAGTCACTTGTACTCTTTGTACATATGTTCTGTTTTACGTGTGTCTGTTTGTGTGTTTGCTTCTGTTTCTGTACTTATTTCCACATAGTTTGGGACACTCACAGGAAGTAGGGTCAAAGGTTCCAGAAAAAGGTTATCTGTTTTTCCTGCTATATGAACATCTGTTGTCTTATGGGAGCCAGTTGGAGAGCCCGGCTTGCTGCACCCCATATGGGCCACTTCTATCTCACGTGGACAGAAAGACTGCCGCGTTAATTGGGAGAGCTATGCTCGTCAATGCACAATGCATCCTAATTAGGTCATATCCTTAACCTATATCGATGAATAGTAGGCTTCGTTATAGTGTATGAGAGCGATAAAACGTCAGTGTGATATCAATGGAGCGGATATCTATTGAATTTTGTAGCACACTTGATCATGATTTGGTCACGTCAGGAACATCCTTCCTTGAATAAAGTACAGCTAACGGTCTCCTCAACTACCTCATTAGAATACAATCTACCTTATTGCAGTGTAATGAGGTAGTTGAGGAAGCCACGACTGTAGGCAGTGAGTAGGCACTCTAAAAGCCTCCATGGTACGAAATTATCTTCTATAAGTGATTTAGGTGTGCTGGCAATTTTCAACTATTGCCTATGCTGACGTCAGTCTAACGGCCACAGATTATTGGCTCGCGAGTCCCCGCGCCGGGTGCCTGCAACCAACCGACTATACAGGTACAGGTTTATCCCGTACATCCAACTCCCAGCCGCACCAGTCATGGACACCTCTCCCAGCTCCTGGCTGCCCGGCGGGGAGTTCTTCACGGACAACCCGGAGAACTCCAGCGAGTGGCCCTGGACGGACGGACCGACCGACACGGGATGGCGCCATCACCAGTCGGCAGACCCCGTGGGCTATGAAGGCTACCTCGCCAGTGCAATCTACCTTACCCTCACAGGTACATGACAATAGCGGCGGTTGACACAAAGACTGTCATCTATTCGGTTTGCGTTTCAATTTCGGGACGTAATTCTTCTTTCTGGATCATGCTCTTGGAAGTAATCAATGCTATATCATAGAACACAGACAGAGAGGAGCGTCGTCAGGCCTAGATTATACATGTAGTCTGAATTTCAGGCACATTGTTAACAAAAATTAGTGTGAATGTGCGAATACTGAAGGGAGTTAGGTTATGGTTGTTTTTAACAGCTGAGGTATGGAATTTTGGCTGGATCGATCGCGCACTAATCTTCAAAACTGCACAATGTTGATATATATACTAGTAGTTGCCTTTCCCTCGACAGCTCAAAGAAATCTACCTGGTTTTCCATCGCAGGTGGCCCTGCCATTTAATTACATTGTCATGCGGTCCTCATCAGTTCAACTGCGTCGAAATAATTGTGCCTCTTTGCTCTTTTTCTAGTAATGTAATCTTCTGGTAGTGGTCGTCAATATGGGAGATCTCCTGAATTTAGGAAGCTTAGGAGGATTGTATACTTCTCGGAAGTCTGAAATCGCCGATTTCATGTTTCAAATGTAGCCGCCGATTCCGGTAAACAAGTCACCAGACAGTGCAGTATTCACTAGACGTGCTTTTCTTCCAGGGTTGATAGCCTTACCCGGGAACGCCGTCGCCATCACGGTGTTCCTGACGGAAAAGGACTTCCGTAAGAAACAGCAGAACAGTTTTGTCCTGAATCTGGCCATAGCTGACTTCAGCGTCTGCGTCTTCGCATATCCCTTGTCTGCTACAGCAGGTCAGTTTTTTCAGTCATGAAATTTTCATCGTTTTTCTCAAATCCCGACATTCCAAAACTCACAGGGAGTCCACGGGGCCATGCTCGAAGCTGCAGAAAACAGCCCTCACCGTCCTTGGAAGGAAGAGCAGTGGCACTTTCGTTTTGCACAGACTTTTGTTTCCTCTACAGGGTTCGCAGGAGGATGGGTGCTCGGAGATGTTGGCTGTACGATCTATGGGTTCCTCTGCTTCACTTTTTCCCTGGTCAGCATGGTCACCCTGTGTGCCATCAGCGTCTACCGCTACATCGTCATCTGTAAACCACAGTATGGTAAGGGCACAACCTAGTCTCCTTCGCAGACTTCTGAGCCCTAGGCAGCGGCCAAGGGACTTTGCCGGGGAGAGATGGTTTCGCCGCCTAAGAAGCCGTCCCTCCGCGGCATAACTCGCGTCGCTCCCCGAAAAAAATAACGCCGCCCCCCTTAAAAGTCTGTGAAAGAGGCTAAACCAAATCTATGCCAAAGGAGAAACTTTGAATCTGAAATGACACAATTTTAAGTATATTAAAAATGACAAGCTCTGCAATGGGAAGTGGTTTTAAGGTCTCCTTTCCACTAAATAGCGATTTCCACGAAATGCCGATCACTGATCTTCGTTCTTTGTCTATGAAATTTTCTAAGCGATCTGTCAAATGTTTGGTCGCAATTTGTCAAACTGTCCTAATTTCAAACGCTTCTTACGGTTCAACTTTCATAGCAAGGTTCTTTTTCTTTTCGTCCCCAGCGCATCTGCTGACCCATCGCAGGACCAACTACGTCATCATCGGGATCTGGCTGTTCTCTCTGGTGTTCACGGTCCCTCCGCTAGTCGGACTTAACCGCTACACTTACGATCCAATGGGTGTGTGAGTCGACAATACTTGTGGTGCAAATTTGTGAAAATCTGAAACGTTTTGTTTCAAAACTGGCAGGAACATCTTAGTTTGCTATCATAGGTAACTCCGCACAGAGTGATCGTTTTTCTAAGCCTGCCAATATGTTTCCCTTTGAATCCCTTTCCTCTCCTTCGCTATCTCCTGCACCCTCCAAGAGCACAAGTGAGCGCCTTCGTTCTGCTGTAGGTTAATGTTACACCAGGAAGTTAGAGACAAACACATACACTGTACACATGTATTTCCTCCAGTCTTCCAAGAAAACCAAACATATACATGTGGAATGGCCGATGTTCAATCCCAAAGCCTCGTTGAAATGCGAAATAAAAACATAAAAATGCAAATATGCGGCGGCCCTCTGTAGGTCAAATCGCTAATTGGCTTTTGTTTAATCTGGAAATTTTGATGTTCAGACAGGGTCGGTCTATTGGAGCAAGGCAGGTTGGCTTAACGATATTTCTGTTATTTGTAGGGATCATCTGCTCCTTGGACTGGAACGTGCAGCACCCCACAGAGACGGCCTACGTCGTGGCGGTTCTTGTTATCCTCTATATCCTGCAGGTCCTGATCATGTGCTTCTGCTACTTCAACATCATCGTCAAGTCGGCCAACTTGAAGTTCGCGGCTCTGGCCAATGAAGAAACTAAAAAGGCTGCAAAGAAAGACACCTCGAAGACCTCACTGGTAATGTCATCTCCGCTACACACGACGTTACTTATTAGCCTCTACCACCAGGCTCCGGGAAGCGGCTGGAAAGGGTAGAAATTGGCCAAATAGACTGATGATATATCACGGAGTTGGTCCACGCGAAGAGAACAGTTTCTCAGTTTCGGGAGACGCAAATTGTTCTCTTATCTTATCGCTATCATCTGTCTACTGAGTATTTGGCCAATTTCTACTCTTTCAAGAAACCTGGTAGAGGCTAGTTACTTATCTTTTAAGAACACACGACGTCATCGTCAGTGTCAGCATCTACATGGTGGTTTTTCATAGGTCCGTTTTTCATGTTTTCGTCGGGTTAAGCTGGGTAGCCTCAAAGCAATCCGGTCGAGTATTAGCAAAGATAAACGTATGAATAAATCGGGAGGCCGATTGACAACCAAAACCTTTTCTGAACCCCACAGATGTGCCTGACCATGGTGGTGTCCTTCCTGATCGCCTGGACCCCGTATGCCGTGTCCTGTACCTGGGACATCCTGTCTGAGGAAGATCTGCCCATCATCGCCACCATCCTGCCCAGCTTGTTCGCCAAGTCGTCCTGCATGATGAACCCCGTCATCTACGCCTGCTGTAGCAATAAGTTCCGCCAGGCGGCAGCTAAGTCCTTCCGCAGGCTTGGCTTTATGCGCAGGTAAAACGTTCCCGTAGCCACCCCCCCCCCACTTTTTTTTGAAAGACAGACATATACACACACATACGCCACATTTGTGAAATTTTCGATTCCTTGTTTATTGACTGACAAAACAAATTCAGATTGCTATGTCGAGTCGCCCTACTCAAATACCAGTTTACCAGTTCTGGTTGAAAAAGGGATGGTGGTTGTTGAAGGGGTGGTGGTTGTTGTTGTTGTTGCCCCCGTTGTTGCCGGGTCCCGTATCGGTTCCAGCTGTATCAGCGGACACGTTGATAGCGGCGGCATCCAGCGTGAAGTCACAGGTGGTGGCGGCGCCGCTGGTCACGGTGCAGGACTTGGTCTGCGTGGCCTGGCCCTTGGTGACGGTGACGCTGTAGGTACCCGGCAGCAGCAGGCGCCAGTAGTCACCATCGGCAGCTGCGGGGGAGACAA
This sequence comes from Branchiostoma belcheri, assembly GCF_001625305.1. NCBI lineage: Eukaryota > Metazoa > Chordata > Leptocardii > Amphioxiformes > Branchiostomatidae > Branchiostoma > Branchiostoma belcheri. Next base: position 482,478 of record NW_017802636.1, on the reverse strand, counting down.
GATACCGCGGACTAGGAGTATTTCTGTGTTCTAGTTATTGTTTCCTAAAGTGTTTCCATGGAAAAAGACGTTTGCATGCACTGAAGATCTCCCAGCGCCGCAAGACCTTGTTGAAGAAAAGTAGGGCAGTAGCGTTGTTCTTACGTACTAGAGGACCATCTACAAACTTTTAGAAGTGCTACAAAAAGAAAAAAAACTGAGTCGTAGTAACAGAATGACAGTGTACTCACCGGAATTGACGCCATGGATGTTACCCTGCACCTTGATCTTGGCGTCAGGAACGCCATTTCCGTTAGTGTCTCTGACCACACCCTTGATTCCGATGTGGACCTAGGCAAAGGAAATGCAGGGAAATATTATACGTTTCATAACTTGTACAAAAGTACACTGGTATGCCGTTTGGATAAGTTTGCTAGTTTTTAAATATATGTTTTAAACATCTGGTTTGGGGCACAGGGCACCACAATACCATGTATTGGCGGTGCTTTTCGACTCAAATGTTGCACGAAAGCTTCTTGAGTCTACCGCTGCCACTCACCTGTTCCATGTATGCGAGGAGGGCCTCCTTGTTGTAGTTCCACTCCATGGGGAGCTCGGACTCAGGTGGATATTTGTCACAGCCCAGCTCCAGAGTCAGCTCGTAGGAGTTGGTGTGCAGGTAGTTGAAGTCCTGCATTCCTGTGGACGTCACAAGTATGTCAGGTCCCGTCTTGTGCACGTTTTGTACTGAGATTACTGGATTGATTGACTAAATACTCTTCCAAACTATTCACCTCCATTGAAGTCAATTTCTACTAGTTTCTAGCTGTCATACTGAATTAATGATCGGTCGTTATGGCCCATCCCTAGCTGGTACCCGATTTTACCTAAATACATAGGTAAACTTTATTTTGTCACAACTATACAAGGTAC